>NC_091747.1:66163330-66203330 GCF_043380555.1 Nothobranchius furzeri
CATGAAAGGCACCAACAGTGAGTGGAAGACATGCAACTGGACCCCCTGGAACAAACACAGCATGCGGTGTTATCCTGAAGGCGCTGGTTAGGGAGTTGGACCTTTGGATTGTATATTTTCAAATAGTAGCTTGTTTCAACAGCAGCTCCTATCTGACCTTTAAACCTTCTTCTAAAAATAGATGACAGCCTCTAAAGAAGACCTGAGTAGCCGGTGGCACCAGGAAGTCTTTGTTCTTACACTCATGAAAATGGGTGGTTGTTATAAGTGACAAAAGTTCAAATACACCAAACAACAGTGTAGCCCTTACCTGTTGGCACATGAGTGAACCGATGAAGATCCTGGAAAAAGGAAAGAAGAAAAAGTCAAACTAGTTTGGTTTGTTTAAATGTAAACTGTTTATAACAACAGTAAATAGTTGTGATATAACGTAAGAACGTGAACAAATACCGTGTTTTTTAGGGTGTGTGTGTGTGTGTGTGTGTGTGTGTGTGTGTGTGTGTGTGTGTGTGTGTGTGTGTGTGTGTGTGAATGTATACTTTGTACTACAATCTTGGGACCAGTGGCAGTTTTACCATTAGGCATAGGTTGGCAGTCGCCTGGGGCCCCCTTATGTTGGGGGCCCCTAGCCCTGACTGCTGGCACCCCTCTGTTAATGCCACAATGGACTATTCCTTTAAGACGCAGATGCACAAACAGGAAGTGATAGGTAGTCATTCCACTCCAATCCAGTTGGTGGCAGTGATGCACCAAATTGTTTGCCAAGTGCCATAAGACCACAAATAAGAAGAAGAGAAATGAGAAAAGAAGAAGAGAGGCGGGAGCGTTCGTAACAAACTCGAAGCGGTAGTGAAATCATGAAGCATGAAATGGAGTTATCCTCGTGGCTCCAACAAGAGAAAGGAGCAGAAAGGCTTGTTTTAAAAAAGCTTTTATCTTCACTTCCGAAAGTGACGTCGTTTTTCTTTGTAAACATCAAAGGAAGCAGAAAAGGAAAGACAATGAAAAATGTTTAAAGGGAGGAAAACATAGACCAAAATGGAAAATAGAAAAAAAAAAAAACAAAGGCAAAAGCACAGGAGCGCTGACAGGAAGAAGAAATATTGAAGGCACTGAAAGGGAGGGAAAGACAGGAAAAATAGGACTAATAAATAGTGAAAATAACTCATGGGGGAAGTGTTTCGCAAATCCAGTTATTGCCAAAAAATTTGTGTAAGGGGGCCCCATGCCTGTGTTCACCTTGGGCCCCCAAATAGCTAAATCCGCCACTGCTTGGGACACATTTTCAGGTTTAACCTGCATCCTGGGGACATTTGGCTGGTCCCCACAATGGAAAACCTCTCACAACGTGGTTTTAGAGTTCACTTTTGGTCTGGGTTAAGCTAAAGGATAGAACAGAACTGCTTGTGGTTAGGTATAATTCAGCCGTGTGTGTGTGTGTGTGTGTGTGTGTGTGTGTGTGTGTGTGTGTGTGTGTGTGTGTGTGAGGCACGGTTTCCCCCAGTGCTAGGCCTGGCAGACTGCCAGGCTAAGCGTTACATATTTATTTATTTGAAATTGTTTTAATGCCCAAAATTAACAATTGTCTAAATGAAAAGGAGTCTTTAACCTGCCAGTGTGACTTTAATCACACCCGGTGATACGGGTGAGAGTGCAATAGTGCCCTACACCTGACCTGGCTCTGGTGTGACCGTCATTACCACCCTCATCCTCATCCTTCTACCATTTCTGCCTTTCCCAGCATTACACTGTAAAAAGCAACCTATTGAAACTACCCGATAAAACTGACGTAACAATTTCCTTAGGTACTTTACACCCATATATGTTTGTAATTCGTACCTCATGTATTCAAAGTTAAGGAACACCTGACGGAACTGGGTAACTAACGATATTTATTAGTAAATATTACCCAATTTTCTATGCTAGAAAATAACAAACTAACACATTGAGTCACATTTTAAATGATTTTATTGAGAAAAACTTTACTTTCCCAAAAAATGTGTACCTTTCTTTTTCATTTCCTCTTTCCTCCATATTTTAATCTCAAATTTTAATTTTCCCATTTTTATCGTATTTTTTCATCTTAAATCTTGTGAAGCGCCTTGTGATTTTGACCTTGAGAGTTTAAGCAAACTGTAAATCAGTGACCTTTTGTGTGTGTTGTGCTGGGTAATGTGTTTGAGGCTTTATGATGACATTTAATCAAAGTGATTCAAGTGTGATTGACAAAAAACATGAAAGACTAATCCCTAGTGATGTAATCTGATTACAGGCAGGTGGTATTAGTATCAAGTCCTTATGGGTGAAAATGAATCACAGCTTATGTGTTGCTTAAGAGAGGAACATGAACCACACACACACACACACACACACACACACACACACACACACACACACACACAATTAGAATGGGGTAACTGTGAACCTCTGTCAGTGCGCCCCAGGGCAGCTGTGGCTACACCGTAGCTCATCCCCACCAGTGTGTGAATGGATGAATGATACACTGTAGTGTAAAGTGCTTTTGAGTCCTTACTCTGAGAGGCGCTGTACAAGTGCAGGTCGTTTATGGTTATCATAACAGGTAAAAACAGGAGAGGAATGAAATGCTGATCATAAATAAGCAAAGTTGTAATAATTTGGTTTGAATATAGACGTTTTGCTCCTGTTGTTAAGGTGTTGAACAGAATCACATGACCACGTCTGCTAAGGCAAAGGTTTGGAGCTGTTCCAGGAAACAGCAGCAAGGCTGCCTAACAGTAGCGCGATGGAAAAAGGAGAAGTGAAATGAGTGTGTAAGGGAAACATAAATTGTAACAGCCCATGTCTGTCACCTGGTGCCTATCGGCTTTGGTTGAACTTGTTAAATTACTTATATGTGTGACATACAGTTTGGAGGTTATTGTCTTTATTTTTGTTGCTGATTTCTGTGACCTAAGAGAAGGACAGCATCACGTTGAGTATTGTTTTATTGATCGTTTTGTCTGCCTGACTTCTATAAGAGGTGAGTTAGGAGACATGCCCCGCCCCCGAGAGTGGTACTCCCTCACCTGTCTGGAGGACGCTGGAGACTGGAGGAAGTGAGTTTTGATCGGACGCTGCCAAGCGGTGTTATGGACTAAGGATTATCGCACCTACGACTAGGGAGAGGCTAGCTGACCTATGTGACTTATCTGATGTGCTGGAGGAGTAAGCTGGGAGCGTTTGTTCTGGTGAACCGCCGAAGCAGCGGCCTGTCGGGACCTCAGCGGTACCGTGAGTAAACAGCTGATCGACGCAGCGGTTGCTGCAGCTGCTGTGTACTGAATCAGCGATAATCTTAGTTTTTTTTGCTGAGTATATTATGGACGCACATTTTTCTTTTCTGAACTGAACTGAACTGAATTTATCTGAACTGAACTGAATTTATCTGAACGGAACTGAATTTATCTGAACGGGACTCTCGGACCTTTCCATTAATTTTTATATATGTTGTTGCAAAAGATCTGATTTAATACACCCCCGTTTTTGCCTTTTGCTTATGTGATTATTTGGGTTTGTTTGTTTCAGTCCAGGTTAGGGTGATAAACACTTCAAATTGTTTACATCCTTTGTGTTGTGAAGTGAGTGTGAGTTACAAGGGAAAGTTGTTAATAATTGTATTTATTTCTTATATGTCAGGAGAGAGACCTGGCTGGCACCCCGATTAAATCCCTTAGTTACACCTGCTTCCGTCACATAAAAAATTGGCACCCCAGATGGGACAGTCAAAGGGCAGATATTAAATATACTGAAAAATACAAACCCGGTAATAACAAATAAATAGTTAGCATACAGAATAAAGAATAGACTGTAAAGGGTTAGGAAGACTAAACAAATTAGGACATTTGGAAATGGCGGCACAAGCTGGGTCAGAGAATCAAACTGGCCTGCCCGATGAGCCTCCTACATCATATTCCCTTTTGGATATGGAGCTGTTTGAGCTCCCAGGGCTGGCCACTCCGTTAGAGGCCATCAGCCCTGTTCCTGTGAGCAGAAAGTTAGATGAATGCACACAAACAGTGAATTGTTCCAGTTCACCTCCAGACCAGACCCAATACCAACTGGAAATAGGTGAAATAAAGTTAGACATTGAAGAGTTATCCAAAGGAATAACCTCTCAAATGGAACAGTTGAAGGAAAGATTGACTGAGTCATTCATGGAGCAGCAAAAACAACTAGTCAAGCATGTGGATACACGAGTTGAGTATTTACAAACCCAGCTGGATGCTTCCCTTGGATGGAGGCTTAAAGATCAGTACACTGAAATTACCACGAAACTCATACCAGATATCATCCAACCAGTGAAAGAGGAGCTTTCCCTCTGTCTTAACACGTTGCACACCATGGCTGAAGAGCTCACCTCCACGCGGCTAAACCCCTCAATGGGACAGGCAAGCGTGCAGACCATGCCAGATGATTTAGGTGGGAGACCGCTGGGACATGCAGGTCACCCCAGACTGCAGTCGACAATAAGGAGCAGTAAACCAAATGATCTGCTTGACTCCCCTCGAAGCACTGCCATCCAAGGAGAAACTAGGGGCAGGCTTGCGGGAAAGGCTCCCATTAAAGTACAGTTCCCAACATTTGGAAGAATCGATGACTCCTCGGACCCCCTTCAGTACCTGGAGAGATGTGAAGATTTTTTAGCCCTCAACCCACTCACTGATGAGGAGCTCATGGCCACTCTCCGTAATGTGCTTCACGGTACTTCCAGGGACTGGTGGGATGTGGCCCGTCATAAAGTCCAAACGTGGACTGAATTCAACAAGCAGTTTCGTGCTGCGTTCCTATCTGAGGACTATGAGGATGAGTTGGCTGAAAGAGTGCGTAACAGAATCCAAGAAGAGAATGAAGGCATCAGAGACTTTGCTTACATGTATCAATCGCTATGCAAGCGATGGAAGCCCTCTATAACGGAAGGGGATGTTGTGAAGTTGATCCTAAAGAATATCAACCCCCAACTCGCCAGTCAACTGCGGAGCAGAGTCACCTCGGTGGATGAACTTGTTCGTCTGGGACAACAACTGGAGAAGGACCAACAAAACCAACTGCAATATGAACAGAGGAAAGGTCTGCGGAAGGCAGTTCAGAAGCCTCCTTCCAACCTAACTCCCACACCTTCCACTACACAAACGACACCACGCCAACTGAACCCAGCAGCTTCCACCCAACCTCAGGTGTACTGCTGGCGCTGCAAAGGCCACCATGCACCTGCTTCATGCCCCCAGTGGAGGGCTGATAAAAATAGGGCTCCAAACGTATCCAGTCCACAAACTTCTAGTAATCCCCAAAGGCAACTTCAAGGACCATTTCACTCACTTTCCCCTCATACCCAACAAGGAGCCACTGCCTCTGTAAGTTATTTTCCTGCACCTGCTGGAACCAGCATGCCCTGTCAGCTAATGATGCCATTGAATGTTGGTGCGTGGTCAGGAACTGCCATCCTGGACACGGGCTCCTCGTACACCCTGATAAATGAGAATGTTTGGTCCACAGTAAGTGATCCACAGGAGATTCTCAAGCCCTGGACCAGGGGACCTTTATATCTGGCAGACGGAGAAAGTCGGCAACCGCTAGGATGGAGCGAACTGAAACTGACTATACAATCTGCAACAGTGACATTACCTTGTGTGATCCTGCCTGGAAAAAGTCTCGCTTTCCCTGCAGTAGTTGGACTCGACTTCATTTTTTTTTCAGGCTTACAGTTTGATGTCTCAGAAAACAGTTATTGGTTCAAAGCCAATAAGCATCAACGCTATCTATTTATAAGTGCATCTGCTGGGAAGCCCGGAAACCATTCTCAACCACATGTTGCTTTCTTTTCCGCAATGACTCCGGCACAATTAATATCTCCTCCTCACAACTACCTAGAAATGGCTGTACAAAATGCCCATCTAGACGACTTCGGAAAGAAACAACTGTTGTATCAACTACAAAATAACATACATATTTGTACCAATAGCTTGGGCCGTACTAACCTTCTCACCCACAAGATATTTCTCACTCACAATGTGCCCATCAAACAAAAGCCTTACCGTGTATCACCCTTCAAGTTGCAAGTGATTAAGGAGCATGTACAAGAAATGCTGGAGAAAGATATAATAGAACCATCCACTTCTCCTTATGCTTCTCCTGTAGTCCTGGTACCAAAAAAACTCGAGTCCAAACCACGATTCTGTGTTGATTACAGAAAACTAAATGCCGTAACCCGTACTGATGCTTATCCCATCCCTAACATTCAGGAGATATTAGAATCACTTGTTGGAGCTGCCATATTCACCACGTTGGACCTGAACAGTGGCTACTGGCAGGTCCAAATGGAGGAAGAGAGTCGTGAGAAAACAGCTTTTATCAGTCCCCTCGGCTTGTATCAATTTAAGGTGATGCCATTTGGGCTAAAAAATGCACCTGCCACCTTCCAAAGGTTAATGGAGGTAGTTCTGGGGGACTTGAGAGGAAAAAATTGTTTTGTATATTTGGATGATATCATTGTTTATTCATCCACACCAGAGCAGCACAGGTTTGACCTTCAAGCTGTCTTTGACAAACTGCAAATGGCGAAGTTAACGGTGAACATGAAAAAGAGTCACTTCTTCCGTACCTCACTAAAATTCCTAGGACATGTGGTCTCCTCCTCTGGAGTGGAGGTAGACGCAGAAAAAACCAAGGCTGTTCAGGATTTCCCAGTCCCACAGAACATAAAGGAGCTACAGCGGTTTCTTGGAATAGCTGGATGGTACCATCGCTTTGTGCCTGGATTTTCACAGTTAACTGAACCACTTCATGCTTTGAAACGGAGAGGAGCAAAGTACATCTGGACACCTCAATGCCAAGCAGCCTTTGAAACTCTTAAAAAATATCTAGTCTCTCCACCAATACTTGGCCATCCAGACTTCAACCTCCCTTTTATAGTATACACAGACGCCAGTGAAGTAGGTCTAGGGGCTGTGTTGACTCAACCAACAGGACTCGGGACAGAACAGGTTCTTGCTTTTGCCAGCCGCACCCTTAATAAGGCAGAGAGAAATTACTCTACCACAGAACAAGAGTGTCTGGCTGTGGTGTGGGCTCTTGAGAAGTGGAGATACTATCTGGAAGGGAGGCACTTCACGGTTGTTACGGATCATTCTTCCCTTGTTTGGGTCTTTAAGACCACCAAACCCAGCACCAGACTGATACGGTGGGCCCTTCGTCTACAAGAGTTCTCCTTCACGGTGGAATACCGTAAAGGCAGATATAATACCGTACCAGATGCTCTATCAAGAGCTCCAGTGGACCTCAATCAAATACCTACGTGTGCGGCTGTGTTGGGCTCACTGAAGGACTCCTCACCGGAATTACATATAACAGACGAGGATATCTGGAAAGCACAACAGATGGATCCAGATATTCAAAGCCTGTATGAAAAAATCATTGAAACAGGAGAAATCATTGAAGGTCCAACCACCAGGTTCACCATCATAGAGGATAAAGTGTACAGAGTGACCCAACTACCGCATAAAACTATATATCAAATCTACATCCCCTCACCTCTTCGTCAACAGCTGCTCCATCACTCCCATGACAATCCCTTATCTGGCCACCTTGGACGATTTAAAACTTACAAGAGGTTACAGTCCCTTGTGTATTGGCCCAGGATGAGCTTGGACGTAAGAAACTACGTTCGCAGTTGTAAGATCTGCCAGCTTTATAAACCAGAGAACCGGAAACCCCGCGGAAAACTTCAACAGACTCTGGTCAGTGGCCCTTGGGAGATGTTGGGGGTGGACCTCATGGGGCCTTTTCCTCGGAGCACCTATGGAAATGTATACCTGATAGTCTTTGTCGACTACTATACTCGATGGATAGAGTTATTCCCACTCCGTAAGGCCACAGCTCAGACTGTATCCCAAATCCTGATAAAGGAAATTCTCACCCGTTGGGGTTCACCCACCTACATCCTTTCGGACCAAGGCCCACAGTTTGTTTCATCTGTCTTCGAGGAAACGTGCAAACGGTGGAATCTCCAGCAGAAGAGAACTTCACCATATCATCCCCAAACGAACTTAACAGAAAGAATAAACCGAAATTTAAAAGCCATGATCGCATCCTACGTAGAGGAAAAACACAAAACCTGGGATATGTACTTATCAGAGTTCCGTTTTGCCCTCAACTCAGCAGTGCATGAGTCCTCAGGAGTAACCCCTGCTGAGCTCAACCTAGGGCGCTCTTTAAAGGGACCCCTGGATAATGAGCTCCAACCCCATTTCAGTGATCCTGACTCGCATGCGTATCCCACGGCCAGGCAACTGACAAAACTCAAACACCTGGTTTCTCAACACATGGAAAAGGCTCGCCAAAAACAAAAGAAATATTATGACAAAGGAAGAAGAGAACCAGAGTTCAGGTCACAAGATCGAGTCTGGCTCCGCACTCATCCCAGTTCGAGAGCTGATCTGGCTTATTCTGCCAAGTTAGCCCCCCGTTGGAAAGGTCCCTACCGTATCACCCAGAAGTTAGGGCCTTTGAATTATGAAGTTGTCATGGAAGACACCGGAGAGGACCTACGGGTAGTACATGCAACCCAGTTAAAACCTTGCTATCCTCTTGCAGAGGAAGTCGACCACGCACAGCGACAAAATCTCTTTCGGATATTTGAAGAGGATAGCAGTGACGAAGACTTCTCAGGGTTTATGTAAAACTAAAACCTATATGATTGACGCCTACGCAGGCTTTGGCTTATTGCAGGGGAGGGGGTGTGTAACAGCCCATGTCTGTCACCTGGTGCCTATCGGCTTTGGTTGAACTTGTTAAATTACTTATATGTGTGACATACAGTTTGGAGGTTATTGTCTTTATTTTTGTTGCTGATTTCTGTGACCTAAGAGAAGGACAGCATCACGTTGAGTATTGTTTTATTGATCGTTTTGTCTGCCTGACTTCTATAAGAGGTGAGTTAGGAGACACGCCCCGCCCCCGAGAGTGGTACTCCCTCACCTGTCTGGAGGACGCTGGAGACTGGAGGAAGTGAGTTTTGATCGGACGCTGCCAAGCGGTGTTATGGACTAAGGATTATCGCACCTACGACTAGGGAGAGGCTAGCTGACCTATGTGACTTATCTGATGTGCTGGAGGAGTAGGCTGGGAGCGTTTGTTCTGGTGAACCGCCGAAGCAGCGGCCTGTCGGGACCTCAGCGGTACCGTGAGTAAACAGCTGATCGACGCAGCGGTTGCTGCAGCTGCTGTGTACTGAATCAGCGATAATCTTAGTTTTTTTTGCTGAGTATATTATGGACGCACATTTTTCTTTTCTGAACTGAACTGAACTGAATTTATCTGAACTGAACTGAATTTATCTGAACGGAACTGAATTTATCTGAACGGGACTCTCGGACCTTTCCATTAATTTTTATATATGTTGTTGCAAAAGATCTGATTTAATACACCCCCGTTTTTGCCTTTTGCTTATGTGATTATTTGGGTTTGTTTGTTTCAGTCCAGGTTAGGGTGATAAACACTTCAAATTGTTTACATCCTTTGTGTTGTGAAGTGAGTGTGAGTTACAAGGGAAAGTTGTTAATAATTGTATTTATTTCTTATATGTCAGGAGAGAGACCTGGCTGGCACCCCGATTAAATCCCTTAGTTACACCTGCTTCCGTCACAAAATGAACCGTTGAAACTTTATGTGTGAAGGTTTAAGGAACATAATGTAACAAACGTTAATATTAAAAGTGTCAACGTAATCTTGAGTTTGTCCGGACCGTACCAAGCTCCTACCAAGTGTATTCTTCTGTGACTGTTGACGTTAAAGTAAGGATTAAGACAGGAAGTAGAAGGTTTCACTCTAGCGGCCCATGGCTGAACGAGAAACGGTGTAACAGCCCATGTCTGTCACCTGGTGCCTATCGGCTTTGGTTGAACTTGTTAAATTACTTATATGTGTGACATACAGTTTGGAGGTTATTGTTTTTATTTTTGTTGCTGATTTCTGTGACCTAAGAGAAAGACAGCATCACGTTGAGTATTGTTTTATTGATCATTTTGTCTGCCTGACTTCTATAAGAGGTGAGTTAGGAGACATGCCCCGCCCCCGAGAGTGGTACTCCCTCACCTGTCTGGAGGACGCTGGAGACAGGAGGAAGTGAGTTTTGATCGGACGCTGCCAAGCGGTGTTATGGACTAAGGATTATCGCACCTACGACTAGGGAGAGGCTAGCTGACCTATGTGACTTATCTGATGTGCTGGAGGAGTAAGCTGGGAGCGTTTTGTTCTGGTGAACCGCCGAAGCAGCGGCCTGTCGGGACCTCAGCGGTACCGTGAGTAAACAGCTGATCGACGCAGCGGTTGCTGCAGCTGCTGTATACTGAATCAGCGATAATCTTAGTTTTTTTTTTGCTGAGTATATTATGGACGCACATTTTTCTTTTCTGAACTGAACTGAACTGAATTTATCTGAACTGAACTGAATTTATCTGAACTGAACTGAATTTATCTGAACGGAACTGAATTTATCTGAACGGGACTCTCGGACCTTTCCATTAATTATTATATATGTTGTTGAAAAAGATCTGATTTAATACACCCCCGTTTTTTGGCCTTTTGCTTATGTGATTATTTGGGTTTGTTTGTTTCAGTCCAGGTTAGGGTGATAAACACTTCAAATTGTTTACATCCTTTGTGTTGTGAAGTGAGGGTGAGTTACAAGGGAAAGTTGTTAATAATTGTATTTATGTCTTATATGTCAGGAGAGAGACCTGGCTGGCACCCCGATTAAATCCCCCCTTAGTTACACCTGCTTCCGTCACATAAAAAATTGGCACCCCAGATGGGACCGTTAAAGGGCGGATATTAAATATACTGAAAAATACAAACCCGGTAATAACAAATAAATAGTTAGCATACAGAATAAAGAATAGACTGTAAAGGGTTAGGAAGACTAAACAAATTAGGACATTTGGAAATGGCGGCACAAGCTGGGTCAGAGAATCAAACTGGCCTGCCCGATGAGCCTCCTACATCATATTCCCTTTTGGATATGGAGCTGTTTGAGCTCCCAGGGCTGGCCACTCCGTTAGAGGCCATCAGCCCTGTTCCTGTGAGCAGAAAGTTAGATGAATGCACACAAACAGTGAATTGTTCCGGTTCACATCCAGACCAGACCCAATACCAACTGGAAATAGGTGAAATAAAGTTAGACATTGCAGAGTTATCCAAAGGAATAACCTCTCAAATGGAACAGCTGAAGGAAAGATTGACTGAGTCATTTATGGAGCAGCAAAAACAACTAGTCAAGCATGTGGATACACGAGTTGAGTATTTACGAACCCAGCTGGATGCTTCCCTTGGATGGAGGCTTAAAGATCAGTACACTGAAATTACCACGAAACTCATACCAGATATCATCCAACCAGTGAAAGAGGAGCTTTCCCTCTGTCTTAACACGTTGCACACCATGGCTGAAGAGCTCACCTCCACGCGGCTAAACCCCTCAATGGGACAGGCAAGCGTGCAGACCATGCCAGATGATTTAGGTGGGAGACCGCTGGGACATGCAGGTCACCCCAGACTGCAGTCGACAATAAGGAGCAGTAAACCAAATGATCTGCTTGACTCCCCTCGAAGCACTGCCATCCAAGGAGAAACTAGGGGCAGGCTTGCGGGAAAGGCTCCCATTAAAGTACAGTTCCCAACATTTGGAAGAATCGATGACTCCTCGGACCCCCTTCAGTACCTGGAGAGATGTGAAGATTTTTTAGCCCTCAACCCACTCACTGATGAGGAGCTCATGGCCACTCTCCGTAATGTGCTTCACGGTACTTCCAGGGACTGGTGGGATGTGGCCCGTCATAAAGTCCAAACGTGGACTGAATTCAACAAGCAGTTTCGTGCTGCGTTCCTATCTGAGGACTATGAGGATGAGTTGGCTGAAAGAGTGCGTAACAGAATCCAAGAAGAGAATGAAGGCATCAGAGACTTTGCTTACATGTATCAATCGCTATGCAAGCGATGGAAGCCCTCTATAACGGAAGGGGATGTTGTGAAGTTGATCCTAAAGAATATCAACCCCCAACTCGCCAGTCAACTGCGGAGCAGAGTCACCTCGGTGGATGAACTTGTTCGTCTGGGACAACAACTGGAGAAGGACCAACAAAACCAACTGCAATATGAACAGAGGAAAGGTCTGCGGAAGGCAGTTCAGAAGCCTCCTTCCAACCTAACTCCCACACCTTCCACTACACAAACGACACAACGCCAACTGAACCCAGCAGCTTCCACCCAACCTCAGGTGTACTGCTGGCGCTGCAAAGGCCACCATGCACCTGCTTCATGCCCCCAGTGGAGGGCTGATAAAAATAGGGCTCCAAACGTATCCAGTCCACAAACTTCTAGTAATCCCCAAAGGCAACTTCAAGGACCATTTCACTCACTTTCCCCTCATACCCAACAAGGAGCCACTGCCTCTGTAAGTTATTTTCCTGCACCTGCTGGAACCAGCATGCCCTGTCAGCTAATGATGCCATTGAATGTTGGTGCGTGGTCAGGAACTGCCATCCTGGACACGGGCTCCTCGTACACCCTGATAAATGAGAATGTTTGGTCCACAGTACGTGATCCACAGGAGATTCTCAAGCCCTGGACCAGGGGACCTTTATATCTGGCAGACGGAGAAAGTCGGCAACCGCTAGGATGGAGTGAACTGAAACTGACTATACAATCTGCAACAGTGACATTACCTTGTGTGATCCTGCCTGGAAAAAGTCTCGCTTTCCCTGCAGTAGTTGGACTCGACTTCATTTTTTTTTCAGGCTTACAGTTTGATGTCTCAGAAAACAGTTATTGGTTCAAAGCCAATAAGCATCAACGCTATCTATTTATAAGTGCATCTGCTGGGAAGCCCGGAAACCATTCTCAACCACATGTTGCTTTCTTTTCCGCAATGACTCCGGCACAATTAATATCTCCTCCTCACAACTACCTAGAAATGGCTGTACAAAATGCCCATCTAGACGACTTCGGAAAGAAACAACTGTTGTATCAACTACAAAATAACAAACATATTTGTACCAATAGTTTGGGCCGTACTAACCTTCTCACCCACAAGATATTTCTCACTCACAATGTGCCCATCAAACAAAAGCCTTACCGTGTATCACCCTTCAAGTTGCAAGTGATTAAGGAGCATGTACAAGAAATGCTGGAGAAAGATATAATAGAACCATCCACTTCTCCTTATGCTTCTCCTGTAGTCCTGGTACCAAAAAAACTCGAGTCCAAACCACGATTCTGTGTTGATTACAGAAAACTAAATGCCGTAACCCGTACTGATGCTTATCCCATCCCTAACATTCAGGAGATATTAGAATCACTTGTTGGAGCTGCCATATTCACCACGTTGGACCTGAACAGTGGCTACTGGCAGGTCCAAATGGAGGAAGAGAGTCGTGAGAAAACAGCTTTTATCAGTCCCCTCGGCTTGTATCAATTTAAGGTGATGCCATTTGGGCTAAAAAATGCACCTGCCACCTTCCAAAGGTTAATGGAGGTAGTTCTGGGGGACTTGAGAGGAAAAAATTGTTTTGTCTATTTGGATGATATCATTGTTTATTCATCCACACCAGAGCAGCACAGGTTTGACCTTCAAGCTGTCTTTGACAAACTGCAAATGGCGAAGTTAACGGTGAACATGAAAAAGAGTCACTTCTTCCGTACCTCACTAAAATTCCTAGGACATGTGGTCTCCTCCTCTGGAGTGGAGGTAGACGCAGAAAAAACCAAGGCTGTTCAGGATTTCCCAGTCCCACAGAACATAAAGGAGCTACAGCGGTTTCTTGGAATAGCTGGATGGTACCATCGCTTTGTGCCTGGATTTTCACAGTTAACCGAACCACTTCATGCTTTGAAACGGAGAGGAGCAAAGTACATCTGGACACCTCAATGCCAAGAAGCCTTTGAAACTCTTAAAAAATATCTAGTCTCTCCACCAATACTTGGCCATCCAGACTTCAACCTCCCTTTTATAGTATACACAGACGCCAGTGAAGTAGGTCTAGGGGCTGTGTTGACTCAACCAACAGGACTCGGGACAGAACAGGTTCTTGCTTTTGCCAGCCGCACCCTTAATAAGGCAGAGAGAAATTACTCTACCACAGAACAAGAGTGTCTGGCTGTGGTGTGGGCTCTTGAGAAGTGGAGATACTATCTGGAAGGGAGGCACTTCACGGTTGTTACGGATCATTCTTCCCTTGTTTGGGTCTTTAAGACCACCAAACCCAGCACCAGACTGATACGGTGGGCTCTTCGTCTACAAGAGTTCTCCTTCACGGTGGAATACCGTAAAGGCAGATATAACACCGTACCAGATGCTCTATCAAGAGCTCCAGTGGACCTCAATCAAATACCTACGTGTGCGGCTGTGTTGGGCTCACTGAAGGACTCCTCACCGGAATTACATATAACAGACGAGGATATCTGGAAAGCACAACAGATGGATCCGGATATTCAAAGCCTGTATGAAAAAATCATTGAAACAGGAGAAATCATTGAAGGTCCAACCACCAGGTTCACCATCATAGAGGATAAAGTGTACAGAGTGACCCAACTACCGCATAAAACCATATATCAAATCTACATCCCCTCACCTCTTCGTCAACAGCTGCTCCATCACTCCCATGACAATCCCTTATCTGGCCACCTTGGACGATTTAAAACTTACAAGAGGTTACAGTCACTTGTGTATTGGCCCAGGATGAGCTTGGACGTAAGAAACTACGTTCGCAGTTGTAAGATCTGCCAGCTTTATAAACCAGAGAACCGGAAACCCCGCGGAAAACTTCAACAGACTCTGGTCAGTGGCCCTTGGGAGATGTTGGGGGTGGACCTCATGGGGCCTTTTCCCCGGAGCACCTATGGAAATGTATACCTGATAGTCTTTGTCGACTACTATACTCGATGGATAGAGTTATTCCCACTCCGTAAGGCCACAGCTCAGACTGTATCTCAAATCCTGATAAAGGAAATTCTCACCCGTTGGGGTTCACCCACCTACATCCTTTCGGACCAAGGCCCACAGTTTGTTTCATCTGTCTTCGAGGAAACGTGCAAACGGTGGAATCTCCAGCAGAAGAGAACTTCACCATATCATCCCCAAACGAACTTAACAGAAAGAATAAACCGAAATTTAAAAGCCATGATCGCATCCTACGTAGAGGAAAAACACAAAACCTGGGATACGTACTTATCAGAGTTCCGTTTTGCCCTCAACTCAGCAGTACATGAGTCCTCAGGAGTAACCCCTGCTGAGCTCAACCTAGGGCGCTCTTTAAAGGGACCCCTGGATAATGAACTCCAACCCCATTTCAGTGATCCTGACTCTCATGCGTATCCCACGGCCAGGCAACTGACAAAACTCAAACACCTGGTTTCTCAACACATGGAAAAGGCTCGCCAAAAACAAAAGAAATATTATGACAAAGGAAGAAGAGAACCAGAGTTCAGGTCACAAGATCGAGTCTGGCTCCGCACTCATCCCAGTTCGAGAGCTGATCTGGCTTATTCTGCCAAGTTAGCCCCTCGTTGGAAAGGTCCCTACCGTATCACCCAGAAGTTAGGGCCTTTGAATTATGAAGTTGTCATGGAAGACACCGGAGAGGACCTACGGGTAGTACATGCAACCCAGTTAAAACCTTGCTATCCTCTTGCAGAGGAAGTCGACCACGCACAGCGACAAAATCTCTTTCGGATATTTGAAGAGGATAGCAGTGACGAAGACTTCTCAGGGTTTATGTAAAACTAAAACCTATATGATTGACGCCTACGCAGGCTTTGGCTTATTGCAGGGGAGGGGGTGTGTAACAGCCCATGTCTGTCACCTGGTGCCTATCGGCTTTGGTTGAACTTGTTAAATTACTTATATGTGTGACATACAGTTTGGAGGTTATTGTTTTTATTTTTGTTGCTGATTTCTGTGACCTAAGAGAAAGACAGCATCACGTTGAGTATTGTTTTATTGATCATTTTGTCTGCCTGACTTCTATAAGAGGTGAGTTAGGAGACATGCCCCGCCCCCGAGAGTGGTACTCCCTCACCTGTCTGGAGGACGCTGGAGACAGGAGGAAGTGAGTTTTGATCGGACGCTGCCAAGCGGTGTTATGGACTAAGGATTATCGCACCTACGACTAGGGAGAGGCTAGCTGACCTATGTGACTTATCTGATGTGCTGGAGGAGTAAGCTGGGAGCGTTTTGTTCTGGTGAACCGCCGAAGCAGCGGCCTGTCGGGACCTCAGCGGTACCGTGAGTAAACAGCTGATCGACGCAGCGGTTGCTGCAGCTGCTGTATACTGAATCAGCGATAATCTTAGTTTTTTTTTTGCTGAGTATATTATGGACGCACATTTTTCTTTTCTGAACTGAACTGAACTGAATTTATCTGAACTGAACTGAATTTATCTGAACTGAACTGAATTTATCTGAACGGAACTGAATTTATCTGAACGGGACTCTCGGACCTTTCCATTAATTATTATATATGTTGTTGAAAAAGATCTGATTTAATACACCCCCGTTTTTTGGCCTTTTGCTTATGTGATTATTTGGGTTTGTTTGTTTCAGTCCAGGTTAGGGTGATAAACACTTCAAATTGTTTACATCCTTTGTGTTGTGAAGTGAGGGTGAGTTACAAGGGAAAGTTGTTAATAATTGTATTTATGTCTTATATGTCAGGAGAGAGACCTGGCTGGCACCCCGATTAAATCCCCCCTTAGTTACACCTGCTTCCGTCACAACGGGAGCCCAGCTGGGCATGACGACAAGTCAGCTGATGAGAACATCTGGTTGTAAGGAGGGTTAGGAGTTATGTGCTCCCTCCTTCTGGTCTCCGTCAAAAGGCGGGCCGCCGCATTCTGCACCAGCTGTAGGCGGGCAACCGAGGAAAATGTGGATCCAGAAAAAAGGGAATTTGCATAATCCAAGCGAGAGATCACAAATGCATGGATCACTGTGTGCAGGTCGCGTCTAGTCAGGATGGACTTCATCTTTGATAGCCGGCTAAGCTGGAAAAAGCAGGATCTAACCACCTGGTTAATGTGGGAGTCCATCAGCAGCTCTGGGTCCAAAACCACCCCCAGGTTAGTGATGGTTGGCTTCACTAAGCTGTGAAAACAAGGTGGCAGGCCAGGACTAACTGCAGTGGGAGAGGGAGGAACAAATAAAAGAGCCTTCAACTTAGACTCGTTTAAATGTAAATAGTTATTATAAAGCCAGCCCGTCACCTCATTCAGGCAATCCACAGCTGGTTGCACTGACTCTTGAGGTTTTAATGAAACATAAAATTGGCAGTCATTAACATACAAACGATAAGACACACTATGTCACCTAAAAATAGCTGCCAGAGGAAGAATGTAAAGATTAAAAAGCAGAGGTCCTAAAACAGAGCCTTGAGGAACACCACAGGGCAGAGAGGAGGCTTCAGAGGCAAAATCCCCCAGCCTCACACTAAAACTTCTGTTGGTGAGGTACAATCTGAACCAGTTCAGGGCAGTTCCCTGGATGCCCACTACCTGGTTCAGTCGGGACAGAAGTATAGCATGGTCTACGGTGTCAAAAGCAGCTGTGAGATCCAGCAACACCTGTAGAACATGGGAGCCGGAATCAGTGGACCGCAGAACATCTTTAAAAACTCTAAGAAGGGCAGTCTCAGTCCTATGGCCGGGACGGAACCCTGATTGCAAAGGGTCTAAAAGGTTAAAAGTCTGCAAATGGTCAGAAGCTTTCTTGGGAGCTTAGGTAAAAATGGAAGCTTCGAGATAGGGCAGAAGGTGCATTATATTCACACATAAGTTCCAGACACCGTCCTTAGTTCCATCCACTCACAGTACAATAGTTTCACCAGCTTGTCAAGTCTTAATTGTGTGTAAAATAAAATCTTGAATTTTATAAACCTGACTGTTTCTTGAATCCAACGACGTGCGTACGATCCCTTAATGAATGAAAGAATGCTAGAATCTTCTGACTAAAACAAGAAGACCAAGCAGGAGATATTCTAGTTAAATAGAGTATCACCACTTATTGGTCACCAGTAGTGGTAATAATAAAAATGGCTTTTTACTTAACCAAACATACTATATATCTAACATTACAGGGTTTGTGGATCTAACCTTGAAGTAGCTCCACTCAGTGTGCTGGTTCTGGTCGCAGTGTGTGATGATGACAGCCGAGTTGTCTCCTCTGGTCAGGCACTGGTCATACTGCATTAGCTGGTTCGCTTCATTGATGCGGAACAACTACACAGAAAGTTTTACAATTTGTCTTAATCGACACAACAATGCTAATTATTGATATGAATAATGAGCCTCCCGGATATGAGGGGTCTGTATAAGGACCAAGATTTCCTCGTGGACACTGTTGCACTGTAGTTTACAGTAAAAACATC
This sequence comes from Nothobranchius furzeri, assembly GCF_043380555.1. Taxonomy (NCBI): domain Eukaryota; kingdom Metazoa; phylum Chordata; class Actinopteri; order Cyprinodontiformes; family Nothobranchiidae; genus Nothobranchius; species Nothobranchius furzeri. The sequence continues at coordinate 66,181,759 of NC_091747.1, forward strand.
TAACCTAACCTTTCTTTCCTCCGGGTGCGGCCGCAGCGTGTACCGTAATCGAGGCGTTTTACCCAAAAGCTCCATGTACGCTGCCTTCATGTTTGACTTCCTGTCTGGCCCGATCTAAACTGTGGCGTTTTGACGTGTTCTGGGAGCGTAGCACGTAAAATATAGACGTGATATTTAAGCAGCTTGTCCATATGCTTCTGAGCCGTGTTCAAAACTGCGGCCACTGAAGAGGAACGTGGCAACTATAATGGCGGCTAATTATCCTGAAGAATGTTTCGCGGCAGTTTCACATCAGGTGGAAAGTAGAGCTCTGCAAGTTTTCTTTCAGCTGGTTTCAAATATTTACTTTAAACGAGTTTGATGTTTTTGTCTTCTTGTAGTTACGAACCTTTCAGTATTAATCTCCATGATGTCTACGACGGTGTTTCTGTTTTCTTCTGTTCACTTCCTGTGAGAATGACCAGCTCTGAACAGACTGAGCCAGATCGATGCTCTCGGATCAGCTGAGATTGGTTTGAGAGGTCTCTCCTCTTTAACTCATTCACTGCCAATGACGTCTTAAGTCATCATTTGCATGTTTTTACTGTGAGGGCGTCGGACGAGCCCCCACACCCTGAGAACAAACATCCCAGCTCTAAAGCCAATCTTCATCCGCATACGTCACGTGATCAGGAAGCAGAACCGGAAAAGCTTCTGCCGATCACAATTCAACAACGGATTATGAAAGAACGGATAACGCTCGAAACGCGCGGATTCTTCCTGATGTAAGAGGTGAGTCCCCTCTTTGTTTTGGCGTCGACATCATCCTAGCGCGCAACGTTCTGTGACTCTTGAAAAAAACTGTAAAAACGGTGAGAAACGCTGGCAGCGAAGGGCTTTACCGATCAGGAAACGGCTGGCAGTGAATGAGTCAAATGGAACAGCGTTAGTAGGGGTAGATTGTATAGTGTAGTCACTTTGGCCACTGAACAACACATGAAGTGTTTTGTTACCTGGTTGCCCCCCATCCTATGGCAGGGGCCGATTTCCACATTGCCTCCATTTGTGTGTCCCATACTGTCGATGCAGTAGCTCGTTTCAAAGCCCCGAATCTGAACACACAGTACCAGATAAATTACAGACAGCTGTTACAGGAAGTAGAGCATGATAGCAGATCGTGCGGTTTGTGTTTGCTTACCTCCCCCCATTCAACATTTTTTGGAGGAAGAGGGTAGTGCAGTGGAATATCGTAAGCTATTTCTTCCATGAACCACTTGAAGCTCTTGCACCGATGCTCCTCTCTAAAACCAGTTGGGCCCAAACACAAGAAGCTTTTAATCCAGTGATGATCACAGAAAACGATGTAAGTCACTGTCACCTCTCAATCCCAAAGAAAGCAACGGGACAGTATTAGTATTTATTTTATTGTGGTTGTTAAAATCGACAGGAGTTGGATGATCTGATCTAATAGGAGATCAGCTAATTAGCCATCAGCTGATCTGCAGCTCAGGGATGTATCTGTGTAGTCGGTGAATGTCTGTGGGATTCAGAGTAAGATCGCGTTTGTTGGGGCCAGTTACCAGAGCTGTTTAATGTTTGGGCTGCAGCGTCCTCTCTCCAATACCTAATCCTCTAAAATCCTCTTTCTCTATGAACTTGTTCCTTCAGGGGTCTTTACAACGATCATCTGTCTTCATTGGGTCCTGTCGTGTACATCCTCTACCTTACAAAAACTAACTTCATGCCCTCCTGACTGCTGGCTCCAATCTCAGCATCCTACCTATGTAATCATCGTCTCTCCTCTTATTATTTTTGTTAGAAGTTTCAACCAAATCAGATGTATGGTATGGCATGATAATTAAAACGTGTACTCCAGTTGGGATTGGACAGTGAGAAAAACACCCAATATGGCGGCAATCCAATGCCCAATGGTGCATCTGTGTATTCCCATCTATGATTGGTGCGGTCGGCTCAGATGCTGCAGAATGAGAAACCTCGACGTTTTGCTGTCCGTCAACAATTTCTCGGTTTATTAACGTACCTTTCACTATTGGATGGCTATGTGTTTCTGTTAGAGATGTTGCTGTGAACTAAGACTTATCAACGACCGATGATTCGCTCTGGCGTAGCCAAGAGAAAAGACCCGAAAGACCAAGTAGTTAGTTTTGAAGGCAGCTTCTCATGAAGCTGTCTTTTCTAGCATGTCAAATATGCAATCTGCACACATTACAAGTGTCTGATTTACTGCCTTCACTGTCTGGTTTAGAATACCACCAGAACACAAACAGTTAGCTATCTGGAGGGACACGTTAGCTCTGAGTTAGCCTACTAGCTAACAGCTGCACGTTATGGTGTCTGAACCCGCGCCTGCCGTAAATTGTGTGAGGTAATGGTGTTGTTTTCTTCCAGGAAATAAAGAATACTAATGTAGAAGAACTTGAGATTAAAACTAAGCCCTTGTTGTTCCATTTGAACATCTCTGTCTCAGGATGAATTTAAAACGTCAGATTTGTTGTTTTATAAGGCTAAAGCCAATCTTTTTCACCAGCTCTGATTTTTTGAAATCACACGATCGGAGCATAAACACTAACACCTCAATTAGTGTGAATTGTCTATAATATCCTCTACAAAGTCAGCATTAATAGACTAGAATGCCTATTTTCAAGTTTGTACCTGAATTGTCTGAGCTCACTTATATCTCCATAGGCCAGAGTCAGAGTTTCAGGACGACTAGCATAGAAGTAGTCCTTATAGTCGTCCCACCAAACCTCCACCACACGGACATAATTCTGTTCAAACACACCACAACAGTAACGTTAGTGATGGAGGATGCCTGCAGAAGGAAATCAGTTGATAACATTAAAAATCCATCAATAAAACTGCTTTTTGTTACTGGCATTAAGACTGGTGCTGATTACATAGATGTACATATGTAGTTGTGTTGGGAAGAACAACAATGTGTTTCAGTAGCAAATGCATGTTTTCAATATCTCCCACTGCTAAACTAGAGCTAAATAAATATCTCAGATGTGGCACTGATGACCGCTCTGACGCCATTCTGAGCTGAGATGTGCCTTTTGCCACCTAAGAGAAAGGTACATCATATGTTTGACTTGGGAAATGTTAGGGAGTAACATGTTAGGGAGTGTTGACGAATGAAAACAGAAAGCAGCATCCTGACCAATCACAAGCTCGCGGTCTCCGTCTCTTTCAACAGGTAAAGTTTGGGGCCCGTCTCTGTCTTACCGCCACAAGCCTAACAGCATAATGGCATTGCGTGTTCGTCCCGGCGCAGGCGGAGAAGTTCAAATTAGGCTGGAGTCAGGCAGTGGGGGGGTGTGGAGGTGTGCTGGGTCTTGGGGAGGGGCAGGGTTCATTAGTAATCGGCGCACCTGTGTACCTATATAACGAGGGAGGAGGAAGAGGAGGTGTGTGGGTGACCTGTGACACCCAAAGAGAGACGCTGAAGGCTCAAGGGTGACTTTAAGCAATAAAACAGCTGTGAGAGCGTATTTGGTGTGCGTGTCGTACGTCTGTGGCCCTGAGGTAGTTGTAATCACTACACCGACACACCCAGAGGAGCCAAAAAGATCTGGTTTCTACCCGTTACTTACACGGACTCAGCATGCTGAGGATTCAGCAGAGAGGACGGACCGCAGAGCGCTGATTGCTGACGCAACCTTCGCATGGCCACAGGAGCATCCTCAAAGTGGCGCCACTAAAAACTTTATAATTTTTAATATTTAACAAAAATGTAAGTGGCCTGTAGTTGATATAGACCCTTCTAGAGCCCTGGAACCCCCCAAGGCACTTTACAACACAATCACTCACACGCTGGTGGGGATGAGCTACGATGAAGCCACAGCTGCCCTGGGGCGCACTGACAGAGGCAAGTCTGCCATACACTGGTGTCACCGGTCCCTCCCACCAGCAGGCAAAGTGTGTCTTGCCCAAGGACACAACGGGAGTGACAGACTGAGCGAGGCTCGAACCTGCAACCTTCCGATTAGGCGGCGAGTGCGGTCTGTACATCCCTTTCATCTGCTTGGCTCAAAAGTAACTCATGAGGTGAAACAGGAGGAAGCCAGGCAGCAGAGGACTGGGAGGAGACGCAGGAAGATCAGAAACAGACAGGATAGAAAAAGTCAAAGAAAAAAGTAGAAAACAAAAGAAAGTGCTTCAGTTGTTCAGGAACTAACTCACTATGGGAACATTTTCAGCTACTGCTAAATCAGGAGGAAGACGGGAATAAGGAATAAAATAGTTTTTTAAACCGCTTCCAGCCCAGAACGAGAGACTAAACAGGTGTGATCCTGACAGTGTGGATGAACTGTTCACACCTTCACCTCTCCTGTTCCCACTCCACTGAGACTTCTCGTCTTCTGCGCATGGAGGTTGTTTGGGGCTGTGAACCCTTCACACTAGAGTCTGGTGTTGCATTTCAGGTATGATGTGAACAGCCACACAAAAAACCTGATTTACCCCAAAAACTGTAAATGAGTATCAAGACCTGCAGTGTGAACCTAGCTTTAGAGACTTGCAAGTAAAACAAATGTCTGATGTCTCCTTCAAAAGAAAAAAGGAAATGGCAGTTCCACCTTTAAGGTGGCGTAAACTCACCTTGAGGGTGGGTGAGGAGCCAACGTGTGCAGGTGGAGGGTTTCCTTGCCATCCCTGAAGTCTGTAGATGTGACCAACACGAGAACACGGCACAAAGAGCAGCTGGCCCCCACACTGCCAGATCTACATGTAAATCCAGACATCATTCAGAAAAGCTGAAGAATCAAGGAGCCCCCTCTGCATGCACAGAACACACTCATCCATACCCACCTTGTATGATATTTCAAAATTCTCTCCTCCCCATATCTGAAGCCCGGGGTCATAGAGACCCAACTCAAAGAAGAAATCTCTCTCTATAGCAAAGAGACCTCCTGCCATTGCTGGAGATCTACAGGTACAAAGACAAGCAGCCATGTAAACACTGCTCAGGTGCATCATCAGGCAGAAGAACGCAAACTTAGGGGTGAGCGATACGGCAAACAACGTTTTCTCTGTTTGTTTGGCTTCACTTATTTTTTTTTTTACTATTTCATCACACATGAATGCAACCACCTTTTCCTCTATGCTAAAAAACACTCCTCATTATTAAGCTAACACATGCTAGTAACTGCCATATATTGCCACGTAGTTGCTACGTAAATCACCACGTCACTTAAAGAGCAAGTCACCCCCTACCAGAGTCTTACTCCACTCCCACTTCATGTTTGAAAACTGCAACAAATGCTGTTGTCTGGCAGACCGAGAGGGCGGAGCCGCTAACAAATACACACACACAAGCTCACAACCACATTGTGACATCATAAAATACCAGCTAACGTCATCGAGTACATCTTAGCCAATAGCGGTGGCAGATTTGAATTCAAATGTAGTGCAGAGTTTTTACCTGAAGACGGTGCAACACTGACAGTTTAAGCAGAATATTTACATTTTAACTAGGGGGCGCTAAAGTGCCACATTACTGAGTGCATGTGTCTTCAGCAACATTAGACACTCATTTATATAGTTTATCAGCAAAAAAGGTTGATTTGGAGGGGCTTGCTCTTTAAGTCCAGTTATCAGACAAAAATTAAAATAGTCAAGTACAAATATTTGAGCTAAATTTGTTTAAATACACACTGAAACGATCAGGCCCAGAGCGTGTCACATCTAACAGAAACGGTTCTACGTCCTCAATCTTCTCTGCTCAGAAATGACCAACTCATTCCGAACTTCATGATTTTGAATCACCATATCACTCACCCCTTCTCCATATTAAACAATAAATAGCTTGTTACAATTTCAGTGCTAGCATCCATGTTTCAGGCCCATAAAGCAGAGTGAGAACTCACGGCAATGAGAATAACACAGACCAACAGACAACAGCATGCAGAAGGAGGTGAAAGGGAAACACGGAGGAGAAGAGTCCTTAGCCTGAGTCAGAGTTGTCCTGAAGGAAACAAATCCCCAAACCCTTCAGACACCCATTAACCCTCTGAAGACCATACGAGGACGTTGGGTTGCTATCACCATTTAGCGTTAGGATTTAGAGAGCTTTTACTTTGACAACTAAATATAGTCGACGTTAGATTACGTCAAACAAAAAAAGGCCCCAAACACTGTAAACATCACATGGTTACACACTGAAGAAAAAGACAACAGCACAGATCCTCAATAGTAGGTGGAAATAGTACATATTTAGTTAGTTGTGACAGGCAGCATATTAGATGGTCTTAGAAAACAACATTAAAAGCAATACTAATAGGGCCTGTTTGTCATCCATGTTGGCTGTGTCTGCGTTAGTCAGGAAGCATTAGATGTGTGTACCTATATGGCTCGGTTTGAGTTTTTCTGAGTTTTTGTTCCCTGTCTCCCAAAGGAATTCTCTTCCAGAGCATACTCCAATCCCAGGCTCCTCTAGCAAAACCGTTCTGGTCTCCTCCACCTTGGGGCTCGATGACGAAAGTCTGTCCATGGATGGAGTCGATCAAAGGCACCGTACAAACCGTTCTGACAGAATGAAGGTGGGGACATGCATACAAGATACAAGAAAGGGAACGAGTTGTAGGGATAGCGAACAGGAGGGAGATGCGAGGAAATGTCACAAGGACACGGGATGGGACAGTGCATGACACAGTGTAGGGTAGAACAGGTGGGATCAAGAGGTGGGACAAGGAGACAGAAAAACATCTGAGATGAGCTTTAACATGCTTTCATAAGTACCGATAAGGCTGGGTGGTATATTTTCGTTTGGCCTTCTCTCTCTGGCTAAGTGGCACTCTCTTCCACAGCAGACTCCAATCCCAGGCTCCTCTAGCCAGTCCGTCTTCATCACCACCCTGCTGCGGCTCCATACTGTATTCATTACCATCTATATAATCTATCAGTGGGACTGTACATACTGACCTATATCCAGATAAAGAAACACAAACAGCCTTTGTACAGAGATGTGATGGAGCATAAACATATGCAGGTCTACTGTACTGGCTCATGTCTCACTTCTTTATCACAGAGTTTACCCACCAACAGTCAGCCTCAACAGCTTATTATCGAATTACTAACCCTAACCCCAAAGAATAAATGCATACCTGTCAGGTAACCACTGCAGCAAACTAGGCCACTCAGAAGGGAGAACTTGCAAAATGAAGGATTTAAATTTTTTGCCCCAGTTTCTGGATTAAAAGTGCATGAAATATGGACACACCGTGGCCAAACTTGGACACTGCAGTCCGTGTTATTTCATTTAGTTGCTTTTGTGTTTGCAGTCATTGAAAAGCTTCCAGGTTTCTGTCAAGTGCAACAGATCGGTCCTAAATTCTTTGTTTAAAGGCCAGAAAAGCTTTGTACATGTTTTCATTGCTAGCTTGCTTAAATTTGGACTTGCTAAGCGGTGCGTGGTCACTCAAGAGTTTTTGCCGCGTTTTCTTGCACTGCCTTCTCTTCTACATCCTGCTTCTCACGTTTCTTTCATTGCCTCCAAGTCATATTCATGGACTGAAAGGTAACCTGGTAGCTCAGCATTAGCCAGGTCACTTTGGATATACCTAATCAATATAGATGTCTTCTTAAAAATATCTTCTCCAGCTTCCAATTGATTTATATTTACTTCCGAAGTAACTTTCAGAAAATAATCCTTCAGGATGACAAACCCTATCCCTTGGAAAATGAAATCTGCATCTCCATAAAGTTGGTCAGCAGCACGAAGCATGATGTGCTCTAGAACTTCCTGGTAGACGGCTGCGTTGACCTCGGACCTCAGAAAACCTGATGGACCATCACCAGCAGACGACATGGCGCCCCGGACCATCACTGAGTGTGGAAACCTTACTCTGGACTTCAAACATGGTGGATTCTGTGCCTCCTCTCTTCCTCCAGACTCTGGGACCTTGGTTTCTAAAGGAAATGCAACATTTACTTTCATCAGAGATCATAACTTTGGACCCCTCAGCAGCAGTCCAGTCCTGTTGTCTTTAGCCCGGGAGAGATGCTTCTGACGCCGTCTCTGGTTCTAGAGCGGCTGGACACAAGGACGGCTGAAACCATGTCTTGCATACGTCTGTGTGTGGTGGTTCTTGAAGCTCTGACTCCAGCTGCAGTCCACTCTTTGTGAATCTCCCCCACGTGCCTGAATGGGTTTGTTATCTATTGCTTGTCCTTCCCTTCGCCTCTCTGTTATTGTGTTCGGACTCAGAGCTCTGTGAACAGCCAGCCGTGACCTCCTTGTGCGAGGTGTCAATGGTCGTCTTTAGGACAACAACCAGTCAGCAGTACGATTGTGTAGCCTACAGAACTAGACCGGGAGACCATTTAAAGGCTTGTGCAGGTGTTTTAAGGTAAGTAGCTGACTAGAGTGTGGCACCAGGGGTCTTCAGTATTGAACCTTTTCACAATATTCTAATATTCTGAGTCACTGAATTTGGGGTTTTCATTAGTTGCCAGTTATAATCATCAGTGGGGGTCCCTCTTGCGGGTAAACTAGGCAGCTGCCTAGGGTACCATCCAGAGGGGAGCGCCAAACTGCACCCACGCCACCATCAACTGGCCCAAAGAAAAAGCAGAACGTTCTGCTGTCCATTTATATTTGCATTCTGCAATATGAAAATAAAAGATATATGCCAATTTGCTGAACCAAACCAGTGATATTCCCATCTTCTTCCGGCTCTTGGAGGGTGCAGACGCTTTCCTCCTCTCCTCCATATCTTATCCTCAAGGCCTTTGTCTGTCTGTGTGTGCTGGGTGCACGGCTGCTTCTGCATTTTTCTGGAAACTGGAAACTGAAATTCACTTAAATGGATCTCGTTAATTGGGTCTCTCAACGCGACTGAGAACGGGAGAAGGGGCTCCCGGATGTTCCGCTGGGACAGACCCAGTTGGGACACATCATGGACTCCTGGAAACAGTGGAACTTGATCTGTCTATCTCAGCTGTCTGTGGAGGACTCTGAAGACGTGTGGATATTCGTGTGTTGGTGTCAGTTTTCCTGCTCATTGGCCTTGGAGGTTACCTGGCTTACCGGAAAATTAACGAGCTGTCGAGGAATATTGGCCTGCTCCCGGAGCTCAGAGATGGTTTGCACCACGCTGTGAATTCACAGACTCACATAATTGTCGAGATGAATCATAAGCTTGGAACTTTGGCCGAGATTCATTCTTTGGCACAAAAGATGGATACCATCAAGGAGAGAGTGGACGAATCAGCACGGATTGGGATAGATTAATGTCCAATATTGGGATTTTGAGAGGATGAGGACCAACAAACTGTAAGACAGAGAGGAAATTATCTCTGTCTGGCCCCAAAACAATTTCTAATCGGAATCTGTTGCCCTTGAGCCTGCAAGGCTCCAACGAAAACTCCCCCCCTCAGAAGATATGTGGAATGAGCTGTCGCTATGGCAACTCAACTCTGTCTCCTTTCCCAGCCAGGGCGGGACTGCAGGAAGGCCGCTGAAACGTTCCAGGGTCACTGCAACCCTCCAACCCCCAATGCTCCTCCCCCATCCACACTGAGGTGACATGTGCTGCTTATCATGGCGGCAGGAACTGAAGTAGGGATAGTCCCAACCCACCACCCCACCTAGTGGACACCTATGTTGTGTTGTCTGAGGTCTGTTGCATATCTGTTGGGGTGTTTTTTTGCAGAGCAAAGCTGCCCTCCTGGTGGGAGGGCAACTCTGAAGTGCCTTTTTTTTCCCTCCACCTGAACCAATCCTCGTGTAACCCTCTTATCTCTATTAAGGTAACGCGACTCAGGGTTGCGAATGACCACAGTCACCAATTATTGTCTTGTGTCTTGCCCATGAATGTCTGATCTCTGAATTGTGTGTACTGAAACTCTAATTTCCCTCTGGGATTAATAAAGTATCTTTGATTGATTGACTGATTGATCCAGCTTCCTTCAATCCCACTCTGAGCTCAGCCTCCTGTGCTGTTCTGACAAGAGCCAGATAGTAGAGGGACACATGTGGGACGGATGATCAGGTTCTGTGTGTGAACGGCTAAAGCACTGAGGAGGAAGCAGTAGAAGCCGCCAGGTATGTACTTTTGATTAGATTTGTTGTATTTTTCCTTTTCTCGGATACAGCTGATGAAAACGCCACACTCAACATCTCGGACTATCCGAATATTACATGAAATCAATTAAACATGGATTTTAAGTATCAGACTTCTGGCATCTGCACCTTTGCTTTTAATGGAATAAAGGTACTTAGGCACCATCGTGAGTTTCACCTGTGCTAACCTCAGTGCAGATAAGGATTTCACCATGTGGACTCACTAGTGCAGTAACAGCTGAACCATGATAGTGATGAGCTGTCACACGCGTATATAACAGCGTACCAAAAAGTTGTGTTTATATCTATGCAGAGCTACACACACAGCTGTAATTTACATGAACTTTCATGTTTAGCAGTTTAATGATTCCATTAGAGAAATACAACAATTTAAATTATTTCTACAAATGTCTACATTTGACTAGGCACCTTCTAGAGTCCTAGAACCCCCCAAGGCGCTTTACAACACAGTCAGGCATTCATCCATTCACACGCTGGTGGGGATGAGCTACAATGTAGCTACAGCTGCCCTGGGGCGCACTGACAGAGGCGAGGCTACCGTACACTGTTACCACCGGTCCGTCTGACCCCCACCAGCAGGTGAGGGGGGTTAAGTGTCTTGCCCAAGGACACAATGACTGCGGCAAACTGAGTGGGGCTCGAACCTGCAACCCTCTGATTCCGGGACGAGCACTTAACTCCTGTGCCACCTACGCCCCTACAAAATTTAACAACAAACAAACAAATGAGCAGCATTTGGAAGATGATCAGGACGTATTTAGATGCTCATAGAATAACTCTAGACTAGATCTTCCAGCGGGCTGTGAGGTCCCTGTATGACAGGTGTCAGAGCCTGGTCCCCATCGGGCTCATTCCCAGCGATAGTCGCACGCTGTCAAGGCTGCCCTTAGTCACCGATTCTGTTTTCTGTGTGCAGCTTTTCTTGGGGCAGCAGTAGCTCAACGGGTTGAGCAGGTTGTCCAGTAATCAGAAAGTTGTAGGTTCGATCCTGGCCCCAACCAGAGAGTTCTGCTGTTGTGTCCTTGGGCAAGACACCTAACCCACCTTGCCCGCTGGAGGTGGTCGGACCGGTGACACCTGTGTACGGCAGACTCGGCTCTGCTCCAGGACAGCTGTGGCTACAATGTAGCTCATCACAACCAGTGTGTGACTAGGTGAATGATGGTGTTTCCTGCCGGTGGTGGTCAGAAGGACCGGTGGCACCTGTGCTGAGATCGATAGGTGGATTAGTGCTGCGTCTGCAGGCGTTGCACCGATCTATCGTGGTGAAGAGAGAGCTGAGCCGGAAGGGAAAGCTCTTGATTTACCAGTCGATCATCGTTCCAAACCTCACCTATGGTCACAGGCTTTGGGGAGTGACCTAAAGTACGAGATCACAGATATAAGCGTCCGAAATGAGTTTTCCTAGCAGGGTGTCTGGGCTCTCCCTTACAGATAGGGTGAGAAGCTTGGTCATCAGGGAGGGGCTCAGAGTAGATCCAAAATTAATCAGTTTCCCTCTGGGATTAATAAAGTATTTTTGAATTTGAACTGAATTTGAAATCGAGAAGAGCCAGATGAGGTGATCGGGCATCTAGTTAGGAAGCTTCCCTGGTGAGCTTTTCTGGGCACGTTCAAGCGGGAGAAGGCCTAAAGGAGGACCCAGGACACGTTGGAGGGACTATGACCCCTGGCTGGCCAGGAAACACCTTAGGATTCCCCGGAGGAGCTGGCCCAAGTGGCTGGGGAGAGGGAAGTCTGGGCCTTCCTTCTCCCCACATAAGCGGCCGAAGATGGATGGATGGCCCACACCACCGGGAGTCGAACCCACGGCAGCACATGGCAAAGCAAGATGAAAGACAGATGCTTTTAACCGCTAGACTACCAAGGTCCAACACAATAGCTGACTTGCCTAAGGAGCTGTTGTTGGCACGTTTTATTGAAGTGGGCGTGGGCGGAGCTTAACTGAAACAAACAGCTTTCAATCAGTAAAAAAATGAATCGAGGAATTTAATGAATCAAACCACTTCAGACCTATTATGCTGTCTATACATTTGCTCTCAGAGATTTTAAATACCATCATTCAGCTTCTTTGATTTGAAGGATGTTCTGCTGCTGTTCTCAAAACTGGGTGGGAAAAAAGTACTACACCTCGCCTTTTATCCAAAACCCTCAGAGTCATGGTCCACTTCTTCAGATGACTGTTAAAATAACTATTTACCGTTTTTGTTTCTCGGCACTTTGACTTTAATCTTGAAACTGTGGGGAAAAAATTAATCAACCTCATTTTTGTTCCCTTCTGAAAGGCTCCAACACGCTACTGAAGTTAAAAGATATTCTCTAAAACGAAAGGCCAAAAAGATGAGATAAGAGGGTTGGACTGTACTTAACAGTCGAAACAGCTAATCCTAGTCTGTGGATTGTACACCTTAAGTAACAACACAGAAAACAAACACTTTGTCTCAAAAACAAACCAACAACATAAGTTGAGAATGTGAATGAGTGTAAAGGTCCTAAATCATGAAAAGGTTTTCATTTTTGGAGCTTTGACCATTTTTTATAATTTCCTAAGGAAAAAACCCCAAAGTGTTTTTTTGCTTCGAGCATGCATTTCCTGTCAAAGCTGGAGGTCCTCTGCTGGTCCACAAAGGTGCTGCAGACAGCTGGATGGGTGTGTTCCAACTATAGGAGGATCACAACTCCTCAGCATCCCTGGAAAGGTCTACTTCAGGGTACTGGAGTGAAGGGTCTGGTCGATGGCTGAATCCCAGATTGAGAAGGATCAATGTGGTTCTTGTCCTGGTCATGGGACTGTGGACCAGCTCTTTTTCCTTGCTAGGGTGATGGAGGGGTCATGCGAGTTTGCCAGACCAATCCACGTGTGTTTTGTGGATTTGGAGAAGGCTTATAACCATGTTCCCAGGGGCACCCTGTGGGGAGCACTTCAGGAGTACTAGCTGGCGGACTTGGCCGGGAAGAGTATTGCATGGGAGGCCCTGCTTGGGATGCTGCCCCCGAAACCCGGACCAGCGGAGGAAGGTGAGGTAATAATCATAAATAAAAACCTCTTACACGCAAAGTCGTGAGACTTTTTTTTCTTTTTTGAACTATTTAGTTAGTTGAGAGTTTTTACATTTGAAATTTGTGACACTGTTACTGACAGCAGCTACATTTCAGTTTCAGTTTCCTTCTGACTGAATTGTTGCTGCAGCATGTGGCATTGCTCTGAAAGGTGTAAATAAGCATGATACAGGTCATTTAACTCGTTTACTGCCACAGTTGCATTCTTTTAATGGGGCAGGCGTCAGAAAGGGCCCCGGCATCGTGAGAATTAACATCACGCCTCTAAAGCTGATCTTAATCCGTGTGTGTCACAGTTCACATGATCAGGAAGCAGAAAATTCATGAATTAGGAGATCGTTTTGGGCTGTGAAAAAAGCGAGGCGCCAACTGGAAAAACTTCTACAGCTTACAATTCGACAACGGATTATGAAAGTACAGATAACGCTAGAAACACGCTGATGTAAAAAGTGAGTCTAGTCTTTGTTGTGGTCATTTTGGCATTGACATCATCATAGATGTTCTCTGTGACCCTTCAATAAACAGTAAAGATACTCAAAAACACTGGCAGACAGGGGCTTTCTGATCAGCAAACGGCTGGCAGTGAATGAGTTAATAATGCGACTCTTAAGGTCTTTGTCAATCACAGCTCTGTTAGGATGAAATGTTCTTGTACTTTACCTGTCTTTGGAAATGGGTGCGACCAGTGGAGCATACCAATTGATTCCAACCTCACAATGAGCATCCAAGTAGATCAGAACCTACGACAAAAAGACATCTCATACAGTAGAACAGTTTTGACCAGTGGTCCTGCTAGTGCTCGACACTACCGTGTATTTTAGAACTAATGCAAATATCTATTTATATCTGGTACACATACTAATCTATCTCCAAGTAAAGAGAGAGATTAGACGCCTGCATATGAAGCAGAAATGTTTACTTCAGCTGCCTACGTTTGTGCTTTAATTCCTTAGAAACCTGGTCCTCAGCTACTGAACACGCTCGCTCTGGCCTTTAGGCTATTTTGAATCCAATCCAAATATTTATTTGGAGATCACATTTAAAAACAGCATGTCAGCTGACCAAGTGCTGCAGAGTGTAAAAGCATTTAAAGGTAAAAAGCCATAAAAATTCTAATTCACCTTCGTACACATAAAACACACACACACACACACAAAAACAGTCATAAAAAAAAACCTAAGATCAAAACAGAAAGATAAAACAGCCACGAAAGACAGAAGCACAGCACAAAAGAACATTCACTGGCCAAAAGCTAAATAACAGAAATGTGTCTTTAGGCTAGATTTAAATGGTAAATGCCATTTACCATTTGGATTTAAACATTGCCAGTGAAGAAGCCTGGCGCACCACCAGAGGGAGGGCATTCCAAAGTCGGAGCAGCAAGCGCATGCCCCCCCCCCCCCATGAGCTTTATATCTCATTTTGGGAACACGGAGCAGTAAATGGTCAGCAGACCTTAGTGACCTGGAGGGGATGTAGGGGGCGAGCAGCCCTGACAGGTATAGGGGGGCAAGACCATTCAGGGCTTTGAAGGCAAAAGTTAAAACTTTGTATTTCACTCGATAGTGCACAGGAAGCCAGTGAAGATCAGCCAGAATGAAAGTGATGTAACTATGAGCATTTATTTGTGTTTGAAAGAAATCTTGCTGTGGCATTCTGGACTTTCTGTAGACGGTTGAGGGCGGACGCACTTACACAGATGAAAACTCAGTTGGAATAGTCCAGTCTGGAGGTGATGAATGCATAAATAAAAGATTCTAGACGCAGCCTCTTAAGAATGGGCTTTGGTCGGGTAAGGCGATGAAGCTGGAAGAAACTGGTTCTAACAGTGGCATTAACATGTGCAGACATGGACAAATCCAGTTTAACCCCAAGGCTGGTCACACTGGGATTAAGATTTAAGGGGTGAGATCAAAGGCAGCAGATGTATGAAAAATAATTTTCTGGTTTGAAGAGAATGGCCTCGGTCTTATTGTCAGTGAGCTTTAGAAGATTGGAAGCTAGCCAGGCTTTAGTTTCTGAGATATTCTAGAAGCTGATTAATGGAACTTGACTGATTTTAAACAAGATTAATTAGACAGTCATCAGCATAGATGTGATAATGTAAGCCATGTTTAGCAATGGTGTTTCCCATTGGTGGGGGAGGATGTCGGTCAGACCAGGCAGACCCAAACGTATCGTAAGGATCTGCTGGGAACGTCTGGCAGAGTCTCCTGTCAGATGGAGCTTCAATTCCCACCTCCGACAGAACTTCTAAAATGTTCCGGGGGAGGCGGGGGACATTGAGTCTGAATGGACCCTGTTCCGTACCTCCATTGTTGAGGCGGCCGACCGAAGCTGTGGTTGCAGGATCGTCGGTGCCTGTTGTGGTGGCAACCCCCAAACCCGCTGGTGGACACCGGCGGTTAGGGATGCTGTAAAGCTGAAGAAAGAGTCCTATCAGGTCTTTTTGGCCTGTGGGACTCCAGAGGCAGCTGACGGGTACTGGCAGTCAAAGCGGAACGTGGCTCGGGTGGTCGTCAAGGGAAAAACCCGGGCATGGGAGGAGTTTGGTGAGACCATGGAGCAAGATTTCCGTACGGCTTCGAAGAGAATCTGGTCCACCATCCAGCGCCTCAGGGGGGGAAAGCAGTGCGCTACCAACACTATCTGTAGTGGGGACGGTGTGCTGCTGACCTCTACTCAGGACGTTGTGGATCGGTGGGCAGAATACTTCGAAGACCTCCTCCTCCTCATCAGACTTTCCCTGGAGCGGTTTGCAGCCGAGTGTGAAGCAGCTGGGATGAGAATCAGCTCCTCTAAATCTGAGACCATGGTCTTGATTCAGAAAAGGGTAGAATGCCTTCTCCGGGTCAGGGATGAGGTCCTGCCCCAAGTGGAGGAGTTTAAGTATCTCGGGGTCTTGTTCACTAGTGAGGGAAAACTGGGGCGTGAGATCGATAGGCGGATCGGTGCTGCATCTGCAGTGATGCGGGCGTTGTACCGGTCTGTCGTGGTGAAGAGAGAGCTGAGTCAGAAGGAGAAGCTCTCGATTTACCGGTGGATCTACGTTCCTACCCTCACCTATGGTCATGAGCTTTGGGTAGTGACCGAAAGAACGAGATCACGGATACAAGCGGCCGAAATGAGTTTCCTCCGTAGGGTGGCCGGGCTCTCCCTTAGAGATAGGGTGAGAAGCTCGGTCATCCGGGAGGGGCTCTGAGTAGACCCGCTGCTCCTCCACATTGAGAGGAGCCAGTTGAGGTGGCTCGGGCGTCTGGTCAGGATGCCTCCTGGACGCCTCCCTGGTGAGTTTTTCTGGGCACGTCCAACCAGGAGGAGACCTAAAGGTAGACCCAGGACACGGTGGAGGGACTATGTCTCTCACCTGGCCAGGGAACGCCTCGGGATTCCCCCGGAGGAGCTGGCCCAAGTGGCTGGGGAGAGGGAAGTCTGGGCCTCTCGCCTTAGGCTACTGCCCCCACGACCGACTCTGGATAAGTGGATGAAAATGGATGGATGATGGCCAGAAATCATAACATTGTGTTTTAACAAGAAAGAAATTACTTCCTGAATAATCGGGAAAGAAACCTCTTTTGAAACAATATCCTTTGCCCTTAAGTCAAAACCTCTTTGCAACGCTGCAGCTGATACCAGACAACCGGCTCTTCTTAGAGCCACACAAACATCAACCTTAGATGGAAATAAGCATTCCAGCTTTCGGCCTTCACCTCGAGGGATCTCAGCCTGGACGGGTCCTATCGGAACTATCTACGGGTTACTGATATGAGTTCACTCCACCGGCAGTGACCATCGACCCCCAAATCAAACGAGAACCTCTACACCAAGGGTGCGTAGACTTGGCACGACAGATTGCGTCTGATGCTGTTTTTAAATAAACAACTCTAGTTTAGAACCAAACAACTAATTCTTTTACACCCAGAGTTCACAGTTTCTCTCAGATACACAGAACGGTTGCTACAACATCTAGCTTCCATCACAACACCTCACATCCACCACACCACATCTCATTATTCATATCTTGTCATGTATAAATGATTAGTTTAGAAAAAGAAATAAATTCATTTTATAAACTATATACCGACTCTGAATTAATACGAAGTGTGTTTATGATCCCTAAAGAAGTAAAGAACTCTAGAATCTTCTGATTAAACATTCAAAGATCAATCAGATTGATTATTCATATTTATATGGAAAATCACATCTTATTGGTCATAATTAACATGTAATAATTGCTATGGGAGATCCACGTTTCCTCTTCGGCTGTGCCCGGCTGGGCTCCATGGGTGAAAGCTTGGCCACCAGGCGCTCACCACGTGCCCCACCTCCAGACCTGGCTCGAGAGGGGGGGCCCAGTGATCCGCGTCCGGGCGAGGGAACACGGTTTCCATTGATATTATTCATCCTTAGAGGTCTAAGGGCTGCTCTTTGTCTGATCCCTCACCCAGGACCTGTTTGCCATGGGTGACCCTATCACAAAACGCTTCAGACAACTTAGCTCCTAGGATCATTGGGACACTCAAACCCCTCCACCACGGTAAGGTGGCAGCCCAGGGAGGGGTCAATAAAACCCACCCTTGTGAAAAATCTGGAAATTGTTCTTTTTTTTCCACTGAGCTACCGATTAATTCATACTTTTTAAAGGGGGTGAACTCACTTATACTGAGCAGTGTGTGTGTGTGTCCATGTGGCCTCGGGGTGGAGTCACATCTCAGCTGTTCATTTAGAACTAGTTCCTAAGGACTTCTGATATTATCATTTTACCCTTAATAAAAGTAGAAATTTGCCGTGTGTAGTGACCAAGCACCCACAATGCAGGTGAAAAATTGAAGCAATCCCAGAAGTGAAATAAATTGCAGTTCCACCCTCATCCACTAGGGGCTGGTGTCAGAAGCGAGCAAATCCTCATTGACTCCCATGTTAAAAATACCAATTTGACAGCAGAAATAAACATGTTTACAGCCTGGTACCAGAACATGTTTTTGGTTTAAATGATCTAGTTTACACTCATGACAACTCTGAGGGGGGTGAATGTTTTTCTCACTCTTCTGTTTAAGTGTATTAAAAGCCTAAAATTCTGTATAATTAATGAGCATCAGACCCACGTGACCACAGAGCTAGCTCCGGGGAAAGACCTCAGTAGAGCCTCGGTCTGGCCTGGAAACTGCTCCGGGATTTTGAGTCTCTGTGTTTGTGTATTCTTGTTTGGACATTATTTGTGCAATTGTTGGACTAAATGACTTGCTGTGGCATTAATTGCGCTAATAGAGCGTCCAAGGAGTCTCCACTTAATTTTTTTCGGTAAGTAAAATTATATTTATGTATTTTAGGTCACTGCCGAGCTGAGCTTAGATGTTAACATGTACTGTTTAACCATGACATTTAAATGTAATAGGGTAAAACCCAGTGCATTTAACATAATGCTGCACTTTAGAAAATGGGTTGAAATAGAACATGTTGGTGGAGCTGGGTTCCCACTATCGGCTTGTGGAGCTCTCGGGAGACCCATGTTTTCCACCCGGAATGCCGGCTGTTTCTCCCCGCAGCTCGGCGCATCTCTGTCTGATCGCAGCTTCTGTCCTCTCTGCGGCTGCCGGCTTGTGGAGCTCTGGGATGGAAACCTTTCCACCCGGTTCTCCCCAGCGGCAGCTCTGCGCATCTCAGATCGCAGCGGCGCTTGTCTGCTGTGCGGCTGCCGGCTTGTGGAGCTCTCGGAGACCTCTGTGTTCCACCCGGTTTTACCCAGCGGTCAGCCCAGCGTATCTCTGACTCAGAAGCTCTGGTGTTGTGCACAGTTAACTCCGGTTGTAGCTAGGTTGCTACCTCCGTTAGCTTTGGGTTAGCTTCAGGTTAGCTTGTAGCTAGTTCGACCGGGTGTCGTCAGCTGATCCCAGCCTTACAGCCCCACCCTCAGCCCCACCTCTCTTCCCTTTTATGGAATTGTCTGGGCTTGACGGGACCTGTGACACGGTCAAAATGGCGGTGGTGGCCACCTCCCATTTTAGAACAAAAGCTTATAATTGGAGCCCATGGAAACCCATTGTCCAATATTTATATGTTAATGGTAGTGACGATGGACTACAACTAAAACAAAATCTTCCCCTGAGGCTTGCTTTTAGCTGAAGATCTTTATAAATGTTTTATCGCCATATCTACAATATACAGAAAAATTAAAAGTACATTACTAACTAACAAACACATCTTAGCGTCACCTTTAGAGACAATGAGATTCAGCTGCTGTTGGAAACAGAATAAATAACTCCACCATCAAACGACACTCAGAAACTGGGGCAAACTCTAACATGAAGAAGTCTGGCAGACTCAAAGCCACAAGTGCATCAGAGGACAAGTTTCTTTGAGTTAACAGCTTGTGTGATAGGCGGCTCAAAGGACAACAGCTTCAAGCACAGCTTAATAGTGGTAGTAGTAAGCAAGTCTCAGTTTCAACTGTGAAGAGAAGACTTGGAGCTGCAGGTTTGACAGGACGAGTTGCAGCAAGAAAGCCACTGCTAAGACGTCAGAATAAGAGAAAGAGGCTTGCCTGGGCCATGAAACACCGCCATTGGACTACTGAAGACTGGAAGACTGATGAATCCAAATTTGAAATCTTCAGTTCATCACGTAGGATCTTTGTATGCCGTTGAGTAGTGAAAGGATGGTTCCACAGTGTGTGGCATCAACTGTCAAACATGGAGGAGGAAGTGTGATGGTCTGGGGCTGTTTTGTTGGATCCAGGGTCGGTGACTTGTACAGAGTGAAAGGCACCCTGAAACATTCTCCAGTACCATGCAGTACTCTCTGGTATGCGTCTAGTTGGTCAGGGGTTCATCCTACAGCAAGATATTGACCCAAACCATAAGTCCAAGCTATTCCAGAACTACCTCGGGAAAAAGAACAAGATGGTGAGCTTGTAAACACAAAGTGGCCAGCGCAGAATCCAGACTGAAACCCCATGGAGCAGGTTTGGGATGAACTGGACAGAAGAGTGAAAGCAAAGCAACCTACAAGTGCCACACATCTATGGGAACTTCTGCAACAGATATGCAAGAACTGTCTGAAGAACACTTGATTTCTATTGTAGAACGAATGTCACGAGTGTGTTCAGCTGTTATATCTGCCAAAGGTGGCTACTCTGATGAGTCAGAAGTTTAGAACACATTTTGGTCTTTAAATTGATTCCATGATTTCTTTTTTTAACTCCAACTGCTTATTTGTACTATGCTTTCATTTCAGAGTGCAGTGTGACATTAAACTGCATCGTTTCCAACAAAAACTGGAAAAATTGGGGCATTCTAAAACTTTTGACCGGTAGTGTGTATTGGTATCGTTTAACATCAGTATCAGATATTAAGAGTTGGACAATATTGGTATATCGGTTAAAAAAAGCCAACATCGAGCATCCCTACTAACAACTTCCCAAAAGCAGCCTGTCTGCAACCTTCTTAGATTTCAAGCTAGGGAATGAGAATAGAGAGTAACGTCAGGGATTACCTGTCCTTTGGTGGCCTTCTTGGCTCCAATACTCCGGGCTTGTATCAGGCCCTCTCTTTTCTCATTTCTGAAGAGTTTTACAAGACCGTTCCATTGCTTGATGTACTCCTCCAAGCGTTCCTTCAAATGGACTGCAAACACGGACGTTCACACACGCACACACAAACATGAGCATGTGTGCACACACGTGCACCCACACACAGTTTTCTGTAACATTAATTGAATTTTACAGCCAGCCCACTCGATAGGTAGCAGAAACTCAAAGCTAGTAACACATGCTGTTCTAGTAGGACTAAACGAAGACAGAGGACATGCAGAGGCGATTGCTGAAGGGAAACAAGACAGAATTGTCTTCAGAAATGACGGATAAAAAAACCTTTGTTGCTGAAGTCATCTATCATGACAATCTCAGCCAAGAATTGTCTAGGAGTCCTCTTAATGACACTGTGGATGGTTCTCATGAGGGTTGACCAGCCCTCGTTATGGAAGACTATTATCACACTGGACGTCAACAGCCGTTCATCATAATGCCAGTACTGACACCTGGAGAAGAGAAGATACAGTCATTCTGCAGGCCTCATGTGTCACTGCAGTTACTTAAAATTCAATTCAATCCACCCAACTGACACATTTTTAGGGTCCAACTAAGACAATAAAGATGTCTTAAGCTTCGTTCACACTACAAGTTTTGATCAATTCTGCTTTTTTGAGTAAATAGAATATTTTTATGTGGTTGTTCACATTAGAACTGAAACGAGATGCCAAACACTCTCCGATGTAAACAGTTCACGGCCACAAAGTGACCCGCATGCTCAGAAGACTTACAGTGGGTGCTCAGTGGAGAAAAACACTCTACTACTGATGTGCAGTGTTGATGTTTTATCTCCACCAATAACACAAGCCTGGAGGAGTTCTGCTGTGTGGTGGAGTTGCTAAT
>NC_091747.1:66208330-66215830 GCF_043380555.1 Nothobranchius furzeri
CAGGACTGTTGTAGGCATGTGTCTGAGGTTTGAAAGTCACATACTGCTGCTGGATGACCTGATTTGGGTTATGCTGCTGGTCCAGTTCCTGATGATTGGCTTCTCCTGGAGACCAGAATCAGAAATCACTTAACGTTTGCTGAGCTCTGCTCCCGTTTTTCCTCTCAACTATCACATTAAGACTCACAATAGTTTACTTTAACAGTTGTTTTAGTTCTACCACCTAAAGGCCCCGGACCCTATGAGATGGTCTAGAGCTATGTATGACACTTTCACACCTTCTACAGTGCCTTTCAATGTATTTATACCCTTGAACTTGTACACATTTTGACACCACATCTCCACCAATAACACAAGTCTGGAGGAGTTCTGCTGTGTGGTGGAGTTGCTAATGCTAACAGTTAGTTTCTACTAGCTGAGACGTTCTCTGCTGTTTCCTGGACTAAACCAACAACAGCCTTCCCCGTCGGGAGTCCAGATGGGTGAGTCCATGAATGGTAGTGACAGGGTGACGTAGATCTGTCAGGATTTTCTATCCTAGAGTTTCACCATCTGTTTTCTATCAGAAGCTACTGCAGGAGATAGGTGTAGGAGACTATTCTCATGTTCAGCCTGCATGAATCACTCAGAGTGACCCGTTAGAATCATTACTGAACATGTTCTTCAGTGAAGGTGACCTCTACCACACTATGTTCTTCAAATGTCTTCAAAATATGTTAATTGTGTATATAATTAATAGTCTGACAGCACAACAAACAAGCAGGACAGAATACCTTTGTTCAAAATTTTAACTTCTGAAAAAAATCAGTAAAATGCAGTTTTGGATATACGAGCGCCACCTAGTTAGCAAACGTTGTACTACATTGTAAATACCAAGGATGCTTTTCTGTATTTGACAGGGTTTACTCCAGAAAACCCGCTAAGCCTGGTGGTAGAGAAGCCCGTGGGCAGCCCACTGTGTTTTTGTTTAGAAAAGTATTTTTGTCAGGAAGTTTAAAACTATGACTACTATGTGGTTATAAGCCATTCGTTAACAACACTCTGCTTGCTGTCTCTACTTTTTGCAGATGATGTGTTCCTGTTGGCTTCAACTAGAACGTAATCTCTGTCTCTCACTGGAGCGGGACACAGAGCCAGTGTGAAGGAGCTGGGATAAGAATCAGCTCCTCAAAATCCGAGACCATGCTTGAGTCGGGGATGAGGTCCTGCCCCAAGTGGAGGAGTTTAAGTACCTCAGGGTCTTGTTAACGAGTGAGGGAAAGACGGAGCATGAGATCGACAGGCGGACTGGCGCTGCGTCTGATGAAGGCGTTGTACAGGTCTGTCGTGGTGAAGAGAGAGCTGAGCCGGAAGGCAAAGCTCGATCTACGTTCCTACCCTCACCTATGGTCACGAGCTTTGGGTAGTGACTTGAGGAATTTGAGTGTTTTTGACCAATCAAACTGTTTTTATCACTTAGGAAATATCTTCAACTTTTAGACCACAGCTAAAAAAAACGACAGTGTCGTAAGCTACAGTCGGCATTTCCGTCTGTTTTCTGATTGGTTATTTTTGAGCTGCCTAGTCCCGCCCCTCATGTGCCTCTCTGCCTGTGAGTACCAGACTCTCTCTCTGTGCAGACTTAACCAGAGGACGAGTCTGGCAGGCCAGGCTAGAGACTTTTATGACTGTTTCATTTGTTTTGATCTATGTGAAGCACGTAGTGATTCTATGTCTGTGATGAGTGCTGTAGAAATAAAACTTACTTACAAAAGCAAGATGGTGGGGCTTTTTCTTTCACTTGTAAAGTTAGTCAGTCTTAGTTTAACGTGAACACGACTAATGTGCATTTTTCCTGTCCCCACTTGGAGCGCGCGTCCTACCCATTATCATGAGCATCAGCCTGCGTGGTCGTGGATTCTCCCGAGGCTGGCTAACATTGGGCGTTTCCTGTTCAGGGGGCTTTGGACTGAAATTGGGCTGTTATGGTAAGATAACTTTGTTTTACAGTGCAGACACTCGGCCTGTTATGAGTTGCTCCTTTTTATTTAGATTTGTGGTTTTGGTTTCTGTTACTGGTTCTCTGATCATCTCTGTTTCTGTGCTTTGTGCAGGTCAGCTACAGCTCCGTCCAGGTGCCCTGTGAATTTTGGTTACTGAAAACCCTGAACCAAGGCTTGCTATTCCTGCGATTGGGTTACTGCCTGAACCTCACCATGACACGACTATGTCTTCACTTCTTTGAGTTTGGCCCAAACTTTGGCCCGCTTCTGCACGAATTTTTGTTTATCGTTTGTCAATCTTCCTAAAGTGTGCCCGCGATCACTGGTGATCACCAACATGGTGCGACTGTAAAATGTGTAGGAGTAAATTTGAGTCTGGTGCATTTAACGAAGCCTTGAATCAGTACAAAATTATTCTAGGAAATTTCTATTAAGCAAACTGTGAGTTTTCATTTATACTCCGATTGGAGCATTTTAAATGTTAATTTGGTGCATTAAAGAAACAATTTAAAATAAATAAATGTTGCTTAGCCTGGCGTTGGGCCCCATGAGGCCTATAAAGCACTGGGGACAACCTTGTACGATCTGTTAATTCCTCCACAAAACATTTTGATTTTAATGACATCAATTACCTGGATTTGTTCCAAATTTTGTGCACGTTTCGTCAAACTTTTAAACCATTTAGTGCCTCAAGCACCAAAGCTGAAAAAATGCAACACAAAGTCTGATGAGTTCATCCTTCATTAGGCCTAGGGTGTCCCAATCAGGTTCGATTGGCTTGAGTCAGTCATCTGATTTTGAGCATTTGCCAATGCCGAGTCACCCTGGACACAGTCTCTTCGACTCGCTCCCATCTGGCAGGAGGCTCAGATCCACTTGGACCAGAACCTCTCGCCACAAGAACAGTTTCTTTCCCTCTGCTGTTGGACTCGTGAACAACTATCCTTGTGTGGTTCCAGTCACCTGACACGGTGTTGTGTTTGTACCTGAACTGATCTGCTCTGACTAGCACCTACACTGTCTTGTATGTAGCAGCCGTCTCTCTAAGTACTGTTACTTTATATTATTTTATCATGATTATATTCTTACTTCCTGTATTTGATTATCTCTTATTTTTAATCTTTCTACCGCAACAATTTCCTGATGCTGTGGCTCTCACACATATGGTGATAAAACCCTGATTGTGACTTTGATACATAAAAAAAAGAATGAAGAAAGCAAAGAAACAGATCCAGAATGTTCCATCCATCCATTTTCAGCCGCTTATCCGGAGTCGGGTCGCGAGGGCAGTAGCCTAAGCCGAGACGCCCAGACTTCCACCTGACACATACAGTCATATACAGACACAGTCACACACTGCCTCCCTCATGCTCTCACACACACACACACACACACACACACACACACACACACACACACACACACACACACACACACACACACACACACGACCTTAGACAGAAAAATGAACGCTAGACACCCACTCATGCTCTCCATATACACCCTATTCACTTTGGTCCTGGTACTACTGCACATAGGGTACAACCATCTTCGGTTCCCAGAGTTCGGCCGTTTCTGCTGGGGGTGCGGGTGAGAAGGCCAGTTGAGGTGGCTTGGGCATCTGGTCAGGATGCCTCCTGGATGCCTCCCTAGTGAGGTTTTCTGGGCACATCCGACTGGGAGGAGACCTAAGGGAAAACCCAGGACACGCTGGAGGGACTACGTCTCATGTGTCAGGTGGGGCCTTTGACTCCTCCCCTCTCCTGGGACTTCTTTTGCTGCTGTACATCTTTGCCTCCCCTCCCCTGCCACACTTGGTGTGGGGTGTGGTGCCTTGGTCTGCCTGAGTGTCCGCTGCTCCCGGGTCAGGGATTTTAAGATTTTTGGCGTCTGCCTGATCGATCCTGGTGGCTGCCTGATGGGATCTGAGTCCCTGGGCTCTGCTGGGTCCCCGGCGGGGGTGGTCACCCCTGGGTCGCGGGTCGCTGGGTCCCGGGTCGCTGGGTTCCGTGCTCAGCGGGCTAGGGGGTGGGAGACTGCGGGCGGGCCTGTGGGCTTGTCGCTGATATCTCCCAGGACTCTGCCGGCTGCTGGTTGTGGCCCCCCGGGGAAATCCTCTGCGTCTCTCGAGGGGGGCGGGGGCTTTTCTGGTTACAATGTCCCTGGGGTTCCTGTGCTCTGGGGCAGCTCCTGGATCTCTGGGACTTGGAGCTACTTCTGTCTCCTACACATCTTTGGGGGGCAGATCTGTGGCCCCTCACACTCTCTATTGGACGTTTCTATAGAGAAACCTTACATAAACAAGTGCGTGTACACACACAGGTGCCCACATGGTGCTCTCATCAGTATGGACTTGGGCACGTTCAACACATCACCTGTGCGGTGGCTGTGGTTGGCACTAAATGCAACGTGAAGTATTTCCATGTATTTCCCAGCAAAAATAATTCCTTTTATATATCCTCATGTTGCTGGTGCATTGATGTGTTGGTCTTGTTGTATTTTGTGTATCCCCTTGTTCTCTCTCTCTTTCTGCAGGCCTAGAAGCAGATTCTTGTTCATCATTTATTGTTTAATTTTGTGAACCCCACCCACACACCTATTACTTCTCTCTGCCCCTTTCTCTTACACTTCTGCCTCCATGTCCGTCGGATTTTAAACAGCGAAAAATATTTCTAATAAAGTTTTAGTATCAAGAGTGGCGTTTTATAAGAAGCTATAAGCTCCACCTACGAGAATAAAACTGTAAGGCTTGTCTTCAGCATTCAGACATCCGTTCTGATTGCTTCACAGCCGGACAGGACACGGTAGAAAGAAAGAAAAAATAAAACACACTGACAAACACTGGTAGTGCACAATGAAAACACAAAAACAAGCAGCCACTGCAGCAGATTCCCGGTGAGTCTCACTCCCGTACTTTACTCTAAACATCCTCCGCTCACAAAAATCCAACAAGTTCATGATCAATCGTTCGATTCAGTCATTCTGGAACAGCAACTTCTCCCTTCTCAGGTGTACCTTGGTTTAGTGCACGTTGTGTTGTTTGAAATAGGGCTGCAGCTATCGAATATTTTAGTATTCAAATGGTCTATTGAATCCTCTGTCGATGAATCAAATATTGACGTTTCAAGTGAAACCAGACTGTAGTCTGTGGCTAAAAATATGAATGAAAACAACTCAATTATGAGGCTAAAATGTCAGACACTTATTTAAAAAAACTCAATATGTATTAAATTGGTGTTGTCTTGTTCCCTCTTTCCCATCTGATAATTATACTTTACAAATATTATGAAAAACATGTGATCTACATTTCAGTAACATTTTAGGTTTGCTGGAACGCACATCTGCTCCTCCACATCGAGAGGAGCTATCTGAGGTGGCTCGGGCATCTGGTCAGGATGCCTCCTGGACGCCTCCATGGTGAGGTTTACCGGGCACGTCCAACAGGCAGGAGGCCTAAAGGTAGACCCAGGACACGTTGGAGAGACTATGTCTCTCACCTGGCCAGGTAACACCTTGGGGTTTCCCCAGAGAAGCTGGCCCAAGTGGCTTGGGAGAGGGAAGTCTGGGCCTCTCAGCTTAGGCTACTGCCCCCGCGACCCGACTCCGGATAAACGGAAGAAAATGGATGGATGGGTTTTATTAAAATCACTGATCTGATTCAAAATAACATATCTAAATATATCCACAGTTACACGATGATCAATAAAATGTTATGTTTTGCTTCTGTGCCTCATCCGTGACGGGGGCTCCGAGTCTCTCACCATGTTTGAATCTGATAGAGTTGAGGTCAACCTCCACACCCTCCACATGAGGCCAGGGCACCACCGGCTTGAAGTGAACAGCTAGGTCCCCTTTGGGTAACAAAGCTCCCTCCTGCTTGAAAAAACAAAGATAGGTTATTTATACACAAATGGGGACAAAAGGTCGATCAGAACATTCATTTTGTAAGAGTACAGAAGGTATTTTCACATCGCCACAGAGCAGTTTCACTTCAAAACGAGCCGTCAACACAGGCAGTGGTGCAGAAACCAGATGGAACGAGTGGACAAGCCGCCTCTGCAGCACCTGTTTTCCTCCTGGTTAGGGTTAGGAATACCCATGAGCCTAAACGGTAAGCAGATTTAAAGATGGATGATGTAAGAAGTCATGACAGCTGTTACCGGTTAGGGCTCAGCACCAGAAGACCCTAGCTGATGAGTGAAGACAAGTCAGACCCAGTAAGCTGATAAGTAGATAAGTACATTTGACTGTAGTATCCAGTTGTTGGTAAGTGAAAGAGTAGCTTGAGCTATTTTTGAGCTATTTGCTTCTAATTCACCATTAGCATTCTTAGCTCAACGCTGGTCTCTAGCCTGCTTCAACTGATATCAGAGTAAAACTAAAACGGGTTCTTAAGGGAACAAGGAATACCTATCCTGTTTACAGGCTGTGTTCCTTCTAAAACGCTGCTGTTTCACCGGCCGGTGTTGAACTACGATCTAGTGGAAAGTTCCAGTGCTGCAGCCTTAGCTGGCTCACACTCAGCAACCCTGCAGGCTTTAACTGTGATCAGAAACTGATTTTAGTTCCATTCTTATTTTTATTCAAATCAAAATTTATACACTATTCCTTCTTCTTTCTGCCGATCTGAAAAACTATCCAATCTGTGACTGAAAACCATGATATGATCCCAACCGTGACATTTTTATCCATCGCCCCACTGATAGTACCAACTGGTCTATTTTCAAAGATGAAACATCGAGATCGACACTTCCACAGTTCTCTTACATTTCAGGGTTCTCCTGGCTCACACTGAGGCAGAGGTGGTACCATCCTGACCGTGCACCAGCACATGCGTACTCTGTGCATTCAACTGCCTCACTTTTTTAAAGGCTAAATATTATGAAAGCTCAATAATATGCATCAGATTGGTGTTTAGTTCCTTTTTCCATCTGATATTTATAGTTAAATATTTTATATAGTTGACCTACATTTCAGTAACATTTTAGGTTTGTATTAATAACACTTAGTCTAAATAACACATAAATATATCCAGTAAAATATAATACATTTCATTAACATGCATTTGTGCTGGAAATGCTAATAGCATGTAAATTCTGCTGCTAAATATGTAACGGTGGTCTGTTATGTACGAGTTGGCAATAATCTAGTTTAAATTATGTTCAAAGATGGAAGCGTTAGAGAATTATGTACTACAACGGCATGCCGTACCTCCTGCTCCTACATGTGGAGCAGACTTGTAGCAGTAATGTGACTCGTGTCTGCAGCGGTTCTGGTCCGTAGCGCTGCAGGATGCAGAATAAACAGGATGGTGGGGACTTTTCATCCGCTTGTAGAGTTTAGTCTCTCTTAGTTTTACCATCATCATCATCACCATCATATATTTTTCTGTGCGCCACTTGATCGCGAGACTGCTACCCGTTAGCTTTAGCATTAGCTGTAGCTGCACTTTTGATCCCAAACGTTGGACCGGTTCTGCCTTTGCTGGTTCCTTTATTTTCCTCCACACATCCAGATG
>NC_091747.1:66220830-66275830 GCF_043380555.1 Nothobranchius furzeri
AGGAGGTCTCGGGTTTCAACATCAGCACCCACAGAGAGTTTCACACTAATTCATTCATGTGACCTAAACATCTCTCAGGTGAACTAGGACAAGGAAGACCTATGACCTCTCAGGAGGGAGGGGGAAGGATCTGCACAGCCCACAGTAGATGCATACATATACGCGTGTATGGTATTTATATACAACATGGTCAGCATAAATGAGTACACCCCCCTGCATTAGTCAGAAAACTTTTAGTTTCCTTTCAGAATCAACATTCTCTATGACACCACACGATAAAATACTCCCAGTCATGTGGACCATTGATCACACACAAAAATAGATTTCCCATCAAATCCATTAAAGCCCATGTAGCATAAATGAGTACACCCCAATTCTAGTCTCAGGAGAAAAGCCAGACTTAAGACTACAACATCCTAGGTGGTATTTTAAATGTGTATATATATACATATATATATATATATATATATATATATATATATATATATGTATATATATATATATATGTATACATCATACATATAAGACCTTAAAGGAGACTAGAGCGTCAGGGCTTGTGTGTAGCACCTCTAGTGTGTGTTTAGTAAAACTCATCTCCTCCGTGTGAAACATCTCCCCAGCCTCATGGACGGATTCATCACTAAACCAATCAGAGGTGTTCATGATGTAAAACATGCAGCAACCTGCTGGAAGCAGACTGCAGCAGCAGGTATGTCAGCTAAACAGCTGCTGCCACTCTGAAGTTGCAAGTGTGATATTGTGGCTCCAGAGGGGGCGGGGTCTGAGTGACTTCATTAACCCTGTAAAGGCTCATTGTGAGATAATCACACAGGAACACATGTGGAGCCTGGTGAGAAGATGTTAAAGCTTTCCATCCTCTGGGATGTCCGTGTTGGTGTCCAAGTCTGGCTGCCATAACTCATGTCCTCCCCTTTCTCCTCCTCCTCGTGCTGCTCGGAGTTTACACCTGTACCTGTCTGTATGCCCCGCTCCTCCCTTCCTCCTCGTGCTGCTCGGAGTTTACACCTGTACCTGTCTGTATGCCCCGCTCCTCCCTTCCTCCTCGTGCTGCTCGGAGTTTACACCTGTACCTGTCTGTATGCCCCGCTCCTCCCTTCCTCCTCCTGCTCGCTGCAGACTAGGAGCAGAGGGCTCATCGAGAAGTTGACCAATCATGGGCAGCTTCAACATGGAGAGAGAGAGAAAGGGAGCAAGAAAAAAAACCAACAGACTGGGCTCTTGTGAGAAGGAGCCAGCCCTGATCGCTCGTTTGAAAGAGCCCTTTGGTTCACGAACGATCTCTATGTGTCTACTTGTACAGTACAGGCCACAGGTCTGGACATGCCATCTCATGGTTAGGGTTAGGGTTAGGATGTGGCTGTGGTACCAAACATGTGGACTCCTGGGTGAATAGACTTGGTACCACAACACAGTTAAGACAGCTAACACTTAGCTCCAGCAGTAATCCTTGGCTGTGAAGTGTCTGCTGAAGACATGAGTACTTCCTCTTTAAGCCCCTCCTACAGTCTTGCACTGATGGATGTTGGACACTAATGGAAATGGAGGGAGGAGTGCTTCAGAGCATGTGAAAAACAACCTTTTACGCTGCAGTAACTCTGCAATAACATTTGTTTTCCCCGCCACTGACGTACTTCCGGTTCAAAACCCAGGAAGTGTGGAAAAGGGATGATGGTAATGGCTCATCTTACAACGTCCCCTTTTCACATATAACATTATTCAGTTTGGTTGTATAGAAAAAAATAAACAGATTCAGTTCGCTGTTAACAATTTGACAATTTTTGGGAAATTCTTTATTCACAAATGCCGTTTTATGAAAGTGAAGCCAAGCCTGCCTTTTTTTTAAAATGATTTCATTCTTTTTTGCAAATCCCTTAAAAAGGTAAATAATATACAGGCTGTTGAACTTGTCAGTTTTACTGAAGATCTTTTGAACTAAAGTCCTCCGTCTGTTACTTTACTTTACCTTATACTTTACTATTTATAAATCTGGTTATTTCTGCTGCTTAGACTTTTTTTCCAATTGTATTTGATGAAAGTTGTTGGGTGCCTACTGAGTTTTATTGTTTGTTATTAAAGTGTAAGGTGACTGATGTTCAATAAAAAATAAATAAAACTCAGAGTCTGCGGTAAGTTGACTCAAGTTGAACATGCAATAGTGACAGCTCACTTCCGCCTGTGATCATGGTGACATATGCGGATGTGGCGATGCACCTGAGCCATGAATGAATGCCCCAGCATGTAGTAGCTGTGTTTGCGCAGGTGGTAAAGGAAGCTGCTGAGGAGACACATCTGAAAACAACAACGCCACAATCTACCTAGACCGCAGATCAGTGGCGAGTGTAGCTGAAGACATTCATGTGATAGAAAGTTTAGCTTCATTGTTTTGTTCCTGTCCTCTTACCCTTTTCTCGAAGGGGTTCTCCTCGTTGGGCTTTGGCGATAGAGATGACCAAAGCACAACCAGACCCAGAAACGTCCCGATGACAAGTAAACTCCGCAAAAGAAACCCCACTTTCACCCTCATCCTGGAAGCTGCTGCCAGCTAAGCTAGCTGCCACTGCTAGCGCGGGAAAGCGAGTGTCCCTCGGTCTCTTCCTTAAGTCTGTTATGAGATAAATAAAGTTGTTAGCTCAAGTGCTGCGAGTCCAGCTGAAACGTCCTGTTCCGTAGTTCATGTATTTCAGAACGTCACTTCCTGGTGTTCCTCCTGGGATCCGGTTCGGGAGTGACACCGCTCCGGGTGAACCGCTCGCCCCTCCTCTAAGGTTCCTGTCGCTACCAACGCGCTTCTGCGTTCATCCTATTTAGCAGATGAATATGGTAGAATCAAAACTAGCTGGTCCGATGGATGGAAACCCACAGCGTTTAACCGCTCCTATCCCGTCTTCCCCAGGCTCTGCAGTTGTTTACAATATGTCAAAGAGCAGGTGCAGCGTGCAGCTTTAGGGATGAGCTAGCAGCAAATGTGTGGTGGAGGCACGTCGCTCAAAGCTCTCGGTGTAAAACATAGAGCCAAAGATCCCGTTGGCCACGCAGACCCAAAAACACTATGAAACCTGAGAAAAGTGAGAGATTGATTAAACTGAAAGATAAAGTATAGAGTATGTAAATGTTTAGTGTATTTGTAAAGTAAAGGTTTTTAATTTTTATTATTAAAATGAAACAAATATTTCAAGAATATATTTTTAGATTTTGTGTATCTTTTCGTTCAGTGGGACTTAGATAAAGTTATTAAATATTACAGTTATTCTCTAATAGCCTACAAACATTTCTATGGTTTATTAAAGAGATTTCAGTCATTTTGATACTTGACTTGTGAAAGCTGACTTGAAGTTTGTTATTTTCTCTAGCATTATTTAGAAGGAAAGTTTCAAATATATTAAAATCAATATGGAACTATTTGGATTTTAGTAGCTTTCATGTTATGTGATTTAATAAAATTTTAATTTGACATTTTATGTTCTCTCTCTTTGTTGTGAAAAAGTTAGATATGTTTTAGTACTTAATGCTTTGCATCGGTCCACACGTGCAGCTGTTGGTCAGCTAATAGCCGTGTCATTTCAGGACACGTTGCTTCAACTATTAACGATCTACTTTTAAATCTTTATTCTGAATTGCTTATTCCGTTTTAGGCCACAGTCTTGTTATTGAAATGAAAACAAAAAGAAAGGATGCTTATGGAGATGTACAAAATTGGCAAGATATCATTGTTGATCAATATCCTCCAGCTCCGCTCTAAGGACAACATCCCATCTGTGTGTGTGTTGCTGTCCAACTGTCAGCAGACCAGGTCAGTCGAAATGGCAGAGAAACGAAAAACGGCAGACATCAGGTCGTTTTTTAATGCTCCAGAACGTCAAGTAAGTAGAAACTTGCATTTTGATAAAGACATCTATAAGAAAGAAATGAAATTGTTTCTAAATGGTTTCATTAGACAAAGTCCAGTCACTGGAGCACAGGCAGCCAGAGCCTGTCAGACACCGGCACAGTCTCAGGTCAGTCTCTTATAAGGACATACAGTGTTGTATGTAGAGAGCATTTTTTTCATGCCCCCCCCCCAAAAAAAAAAATTACTCTGAAGTTTTACTGTTTATTGCCCCCCCCCCCCCACACACACACACACACACACACAATTGAAATGGGATTTCCACCCTTGATTCAAAGATTTGTACTTTTGTATTTTACTGGAATTCTGTTGTTTCCTGCTTCTCAATAAAATAAACCGAATAGAGGTTTCCCTTGCGTCAGCTGAATCAGGCACCTACCATTCCACTGCATCTGCCTCATCTTTTACCCAGATAAGCAGCTTTCTTTAAAAACATTCTCCAATATTGTCAAATATTTTTATACGATGTATTTTACATGAAAAGGTCAATAAAGTGCGTTTACGGTTTATTAAACGTAGTTGCGTCCAAGCCCCACCCCGCAAGCAGTGGTAGGTTCCAAAAATGGCAACGGTTTCTTTCAGAGGGAAGTGAAACTTTCCTATTTTCGTCAGATTTTTTGGCTCATCTGCGCATTTCTAACGCGCGCGTTCACGTCTTTATTAAGGTAAAGACTGAAGAATTAGATAGAATGAGGGAAGCCGTCGCCTGAGGCCAATAACTTGATTCAGTGCTCCGTGTTTGCTCGCCAGATCGCCGGGCTTCCTTACGTTGGATGACTGTGACCACCGCTGCTGTTGACAACAGCTGCTCCGCGCGGAAGCTCCAGGTGAGGTGGGTGTAGCTAGCTAGCTTTCTGCTCGCTTCTGTCCGGCTGTGACCCCAGCCAGGGCAGGGCACACGCCCCGGAGACTGGTCGCGTCAGCAGCGGCGTTAGCATGTTGCTATTTTCGTAGCATTTGATTTTCAACCGTCTTCTGGTTGAACTTTCATCCACTTTTCTTAGAGGCTCACAGTCACGAGCCTTCATACCGCTCTGAATGTCACTGCTCCAGCTTAGACGGGCCGGAATGAAACTGTATTTGAAAGGATTCGGTTCTATTTACTACATAAAACCTCCTTATTTTGGATGATTTGAATGACTGATTCGCTCTATGTTACACTGAGTCTTGTCCTAGTCAACACTCACATATAATCATCTACATGAGTTACGACACGGAAATGTAACACGAGGCCTTCCAAGCGTCCGCTCTCGGGTTCTACTTCTCTGCTTTAACGCTTGTTTGTCGCTGCATGACGGACAGCTATCCTGGCCAATCAGATGGAGAAGCTCCAGGACCTGAGCCAATCGGAGCTGCAGGAGCTCCTGGATGAACCTGACCGGGTGGAGTCTATGGCTCTGGAGTCTGACGAGGTAAAGCTTCACTTTTCTCTTTAAAAACGTTCTGAAACCGCGCTTAAGAACTTTGAAACGAGCACCAGGTGTAGGACAGGTGTAGTCCAACCCAGGAGCAGGAACGTTCGTGTCGTTAAACTGCAGGAATGGGTTGGATGTTCTCACAAGAGTAACGTTATTACACAACTAAAGACAGCACTTCTTCTAGGTGGGCAACTCCAGTCCTCCAGGGCCAGAATCCTCCATGTTTTTGTTATTTCCCAGTTCCAACACAGTTGATTCAGCAGCTCATCAAGCTGCAGAAGCCAGCTCATCTCCTGCAGAATGAAATCAGGTGTGTTGAAACAGGGAAAACAGTAAAACATGTGGGATTGCCTCCAACCACCACCAGCAGGCAATGTGGGTTAAGTGTCTTGCCAAAGGACACAACGACAGCGACAGACTGAACGGGGCTCGAACCTGCAACCTTGCGATTACGGGGCGAGCTCTTAACTCCTGTGCCACCGCTCTATAGCTGGTAGCATAACCCCAGTAAATGTTCCTGCTGGTGGGTTCTGACTAGCCCCATGGTTACACTCGCCACAGTCAAGAGTCTGACCAGACCTTAGTTCCATGGAATTATTATTCATTTCATTTGTTTGCTTTTATTTGGGATGGAAACTGGTGACTTGTTCACACTCTCCT
Source organism: Nothobranchius furzeri (assembly GCF_043380555.1). Taxonomy (NCBI): domain Eukaryota; kingdom Metazoa; phylum Chordata; class Actinopteri; order Cyprinodontiformes; family Nothobranchiidae; genus Nothobranchius; species Nothobranchius furzeri. The sequence continues at coordinate 66,226,816 of NC_091747.1, forward strand.
TGTAAATGAAAACTCACAGTTGAAGATGTTTGGTTGTGTTAGTTTGCCTTTGTTTTTGTTTTTGTTAGCAGCTCTACGTGACCCCAAACCATACCCCAGGGCCCTCGTTTATCCAGCGTTCGTAGAAACTGTCCCGTACTCCTTCCTCCGAATGACGTTTAGAATGTTCGTACGAGCGGTCAGAGGACTGATTTAGGAAACGTGGTGGCCTCTCCTCCGCAGCCTTCTGATGATAAATCCCACCTGTGCGTGCCCAGGTACTCGTGTCCGTTCTCAGTCATTTACACCCTTAATTAACCATCTTTGGTCACGCTACGTCCTTAGCACATGAGGGGATTCCCTGTTGGTTTCCAGGGCAAAAAAACTTTGATAGTGAGATGGAAACACTGGCTGCTGAAGCATTTAAGAACCAAAGTTACAGAGGTCCGAGACGCTGTACTGTCGGGTCACTAACGTTCCCAAATCCCAGCACAGCAGAAGGACTTCCTTTAAGATCAGAGCGCTCCCGGAGAACATGTTCCCTCCAGAGAGCACGTTCTGGTAAATCCTCCACTAACACAGATCAGCCATGATATGACGTCAGATTCCCGTTGGTCACGCGTGTCTTTTATTGGTTTTTGCACCAATTATGCAAAAAAGCAGTTTTTCCACCAAAAAAATGATTTTATGGGTAGAATAATTTATAGATGTGGAACACGTGTGGATGGCAGACTTTCAGTACTGCGGTTCCCTCGTTCTACCACTAGATGCTGTTCCAACGCATGGCCAGAGCCGTTCAGATATGTAGGCACAAGTACAAGCTGGTAAATGCCACAGATCTGTTTGTAAGTACGGTGGATGAATGAGGGCCCAGGTCTTTACACGCAGTGATCTGATCATCACATTCTCATTTTCAGATTCAGAATATTCAGCTGGAGAGAGAGATGGCACTAGCATCTAATCGCAGTCTGGCAGAACAAAACCTTGACATGAAACCTCATTTGGAGTTGAAGAAGGAAGTGCTGGTGGCAAGATATTGTCATCTAGAGACAGTCGGAGAAGCTTACAGACAGCACTGCTCCCTGAGAGGTATGAGAAACGTACACACAGGAAACGACTAAAGCTAACGACATGACTGCTCGTAGTGAAGGAATAAGGATGGCGTCACGAGAGTAGTAGAGGCCAGGGTCTATAATACCAGACAGGGAAGGAGGAGCTGACCCTACGAAGATGCCCCTGAGGCAGGACGGAGCTAAGTGTGATCAGAACCTCATAACCTTCCCTCACAGAGAACTCGTCGGACTTACCGTCTGCAACACGGATCAAACTTGCTCTCTTTGCACCTTGAGCCCCTTTGACATCCTGGGTGGCTCGGTCGCCGCTGGCTGATTTTACCTGCCAATCAGAGGCTCCCTCTGTAGGTAGGTGTGAACTTCAGCCAGCCAATCAGTTCGTAGTGGGTGTGTCGGGTCGACACTGCACCACGCTGACCACCAGAGAAGTTACCCCACCAGGGCTAGACCGGGCACAAAGGGCTATCCACCCCATCCTACCTGAGCGCCCCCCACAGAGTGGCCCCTGGGACACAATCTTAAGCATTTTCCAGATCCATAAAACATTTGTGGACTTGTTGGGAAACACCATCCATAGCCTGAAGATACCCATGATGCTCCTACTCAACCCCCGGAGCTCCACCTCCACGTACATGTCTACCTATGTCAGTAGTCCCATCTCTAGGTCCTCCAGCTCTGTTTCCTCTCAGGAATACATGTTGGTGGGATTAAGGAGCTCCTCAGAGTATTTGTTCCACCTCGACTATATCCCTAGGTGAAGCCAGCAGCTCTCTATCCCCGCTAAACTCTGTGAGAGGAGCAGGGCCCATTTGGAGTTGGATTTCAATTCAATTCAGTTTATTTGGCGCCAAATCACGACAGGAGTTGTCTCAAGTCACTTCACAAGGCAAACATTCCAGTTGGATTCAGTCCCTTAAGCCAATCAGTAAAAGGTTTCCTATGTAAGGAACCCTAGCAGAATGCATGGAGTTACCAACATCCCCCGCCATCCTCGGACGTGGTGGAAACTCGGCCGAAGGTGTGAGTTGAAGGTCATTTTGACAGCTTCTTCCACCAGGCGTTCCCCAGCAGACCCTTACTATATTTTTGGGCCAGCCAGGTCTACGTGGTGTCCTGTCCAGCCATCTGATCCAACGGTGCACCGCTGCTGATACAGCGCCACTATGGTGACGCAACGCTGCAACTGCAGTTAAAGTAACATCCATATAGCTGGGGGCAGAGTGACATCAGGCTGGGGCCGCACAAAAATAGCTGGAGGCGGCCGCCACGCTAATTTGAATGCAGGAAAACCCTGCCATTGACGTGACCTAGGCTGGCCTGGTACCTGGTATAAAAGATGTTGGCTAAAGACAAACACTCGGGCAGAGTCTGGGGGTTAACATGAACTCTCTCACCCAGAGCAACTCCACCACAGCAGTGAGGTTCATGACTGGGGAGGCACTGACTGCTCTGGAGTCAGACCTACTAACATATTTTATTTTTCACCTTGAATGAAATGTTTTGTTTAGGGGATGTCCCGTTCCGATAGTGATATTGACCCAAAAACACTGTCGGATTATATCGGACTGCATCAAAAATCTCCGATATCAGCGGTACGTTCTGCTTTAAATTCCATTCCAGCAGTTCTACCCATCAGCGCCCAGATCCAGCATGCAACGTCCACGTGATCAGAACAGTGTGTGCTAGCAAAGTAGCGAGGAACAATGTCGGCCATGTGGCTGTATCCGAAAGACAGTTTAGCTCAGTGCAACACTTGTCATGCACCAGTTTCCCGTGGTGGAACAGAACCAGAAGAACACGTCCAACCTCATCGTGCATTAGAGGCACTAAACACAGCAGGAGGATTTTCTCAGTGTGTGAAAATTAAACTTTAGACACTCAACTAGTAGCAGTTGGTCAGTGAGCAATGTTGTTTTTTTCCTCTTGTCCCCAACTTAAGCTGTTCACATTCATGCAGCAAAGGTAATAAAACATTGGTCAGTTTTTTATACTTCCTATTGCTGGCTTTTGCAGACCTGCCAACCTGCACGCATTTGCGTAGCCAGTACGCAAACTGGCATCTATCTACTCTGGTCCGACTCGCCCCTCTAAACTACGCATAAAGCTACGTCTACACGAGTTGAGTCCTGTGACAAAAATGCACATGTGGGGGGATTATGACACGTCTCTAAATAAAGTAAAATTTTCCAGTGCAGAGTGGAGACAACCCATAGAAGAACTGATTTGATCTCATTTCATAGAAAAATAGAACAGGTCAGATGCACCTAATAAATAAATTACTAACAAACTCAGGAATCTGTTTCTTTGTTTCACTGTTCTGGTGCTGAGAATATCACTAATGTGGATCAAAGGAGACACACAGATGAATGCACCTCTTTATTATTTGGAGACTACATTTACTGCAGCTGGCAGAGGCAGAGGTTGTTTCTATTGATACACGGATTTACAGAATCATTTTAAATGGTAATAGGGGAAGACTGCAGGAGGGAGCGGTAAAATACAGGGGGTCCCCAGCAAAAACAAGAAACTACGAGTCTGATGAAACCCGCTGGTTTTCCATCAGGCAGTCACGGGGCAGCTCCAGCGACCCAGTGGCTGTGCTGGGTCAATGTTATCGAGCTCAGTCCGGTACCGGCTCGGCCGTGAACGAGCCGAGGCGACGTCGTGCTCTGCTTAAGAATAGGCGTTATTTTCCCGCTTCAGAAGAAGCGTCCAACGTGTTTTTACGCTTTCTCCGAGACATGTCACGTCGCTAAGTTGTTGGAAATATTCAGCGATTTTGACCATAAGTGTGATAAAACCAACCAGAAAACTAATGTATAAACCAGTCATTGCATAAACTGACTTTATAACAAATCATTGTTGGTATTTTACCCGTCACAATGATGAGAGGCGGTACCTTCTCTGACCGCACGTCACTGCACTGCAGTAAGGTTTTAGTAGGAGTGAGCCAAGTGTTTTCTATGTCTGACTCCAGATAATTTACAATAAATAAAGTACACTAGATTTTTAGACCATTTAAAACTAAGGCTGCAGGGATTAACTGGTTTTACTATTAACCCCGGTTAACCCCCGTAAAGACGTCTCCCCCACGGTCAAAGACAAAAGCGAAACTGAACGCGAGCAGAAGCAGAGACAGCAACCGACGGGACGGCTCCATTTCCACCTAGGAAGCGGTGGAAGTCTCCTGTGTGGTAATATATCAGGAACACCACACTAATACGGTGTTTGACCCCCTTTTGCCTTCAGAACTGCTTTAATTCTACGTGGCGTTGATTCAACAAGGTGCTGAAAGCATCTTTAGAAATGTCGGCCATATTGATAGGATAGCATCTTGCAGCTGATGGAGATGTGTGGGATGCACATCCAGGGCACGAAGCTCCCGTTCCACCACATCCCAAAGATGCTCTATCAGGTTGAGATCTGGTGACGGTGGGGGCCGTTGTAGTACAGTCAACTCATCGTCATGTTGAAGAAACCAGTTTGAAGTGGTTGGAGCTTTATGACATGGTGCATTATCCTGCTGGAAGTGGCCATCAGAGGATGGGTACATGGTGGTCATGAAGGGGTGGACATGGTCAGAAACAATGCTCACGTAGCCCGTGGCATTTCAACCATGCCCAACTGGCACTAAGGGGCCTAAAGTGTGCCAAGAAAACATCCCCCACACCATGACACCTCCACCACCAGCAGCCTGCACAGTGGTAACAAGGCATGATGGATCCATGTCCTCATTCTGTTTACGCCAAATTCTGACTCCACCGTCTGAATGTCTCAACAGAAATGGAGACTCATCAGACCAGGCAGCATTTTTCCAGGCTTCAACTGTCCAGTGTTGGTGAGCTGGTGCAAGCTGTAGCCTCTGTTTCCTGTTTGTAGTGGAGATGAGTGGTACCCGGTGGGGTCTTCTGCTGTTGTAGCCCATCCGCCTCAAGCTTGTACGTGTTGTGGCTTCACAGATGCTTTTCTGCATTCCTCGGTTGTAACGAGGGTTAGGGTCTTCTATCAGCTCGAATCAGTGGGCCCATTCTCCTCTGACCTCTAGCATCAACAAGGCATTTGGCCCACAGGACTGCTGCATACTGGATGTTTTTCCCTTTTCACACCATTCTTTGTAAACCCTAGAAATGGTTGTGGGTGAAAATCCCAGTAACTGAGCAGATTGTGAAATACTCAGACCGGCCCGTCTGGCACCAACAACCATGCTACGCTCAAAATAGCTTAAATCACCTTTTTCTCCCATTCTGACCTTCAGTTTGGAGGTCAGGAGATGGTCTTGACCAGGACCACACCCCTAAATGCATTGAAGCAACTGCCATGTGATTGGTTGATTAGATAATTGCATTAAGGAGAAGTTGAACAGCTGTTCCTAATAATCCTTTAGGTGAGTGTATTGCCACACAGGAGACTCAGACCGACTGCTAGGTGGAAATGGAGCCGTCCCGTCGGTTGTTGTCCTGGTTTCTGCTCATGTTCAGTTTCACTTTTCCTTGAGCATGCGGGTCGCGCTATTGTCTTTTAGTTTTTTATTGGTGGGGACGTCTTTACGGTTTAAAACATGCCATGGTGTTGATGATGTCATACATATCCTGTGACGTATTTTTCTTGTACTTGGCTGCTTTTTGAATATTTTAATCTTGCTGTCCGTTTCTCCCGTTTCCTTGATTTGGATCCATCTTGTTCTCCTCATCAGATGGGATGGTGGGTCAGATCTCTCCAGAAGCACTATTCCCAAGATTGCAAACGGAGACTGGTGAAACGGAGGCCGAATCCGAGGTCAGTACTCAACTGAACTCAAACAGTAGCTGCAGTTCCACCAGATGAGGGGGGGGGGGGGGGGGGGGGGGGTAGGTTAAAGTTTAACACGAAAATTTTTTATGCTTTAAAAAATGAGTTTCTTAAATGTTCAGTCAGCAACCTTTTTATTTGATCATAGAATGCATTTTATTCTAATGGTTATATTATTTGTGTCTAGAAACACACACACACACACACACAGCGCGAGAGAGGCAGGGCATTTAAGCCTATTCTTAAATGTAGACAAGGTGTCTGCCTCACGGACTAAAGCTGGGAGCTGGTTCCACAGGAGAGAAGCCTGATAACTAAAAGATCTGCCTCCCATCCTAATTTTAGATCTTCTGGAAACCACCGGTAGACCTGCAGTCTGAGAGCGAAGTGCTCGGTTAGGAACATACGGAACAATCAGATTACTGATGTATGATGGAGCTTGATTATTAAGAGCTTTATATGTGAGAAGAAGGATCTTAAAATCTATTCTGAATTTAACAGGTAGCCAATGTAGGGAAGCTAAGACAGGAGAGATATGATCTCTCTTTTTAATTCTCATCAGAACTCTAGCTGCAGCATTTTGGACAAGCTGAAGACTTTTAACTACATTCTGTGGACTTCCTGAGAGTAATGGATTACAGTAATCCAGTCTCGATGTAATAAATGCATGAACTAGTTTTTCAGCATCACTCCTGGAAAGGATGCTTCTAATCTTAGCAATATTCCGAAGGTGGAAAAAGGAAATCCTACAAACCTGATTAACCTGGGATTTGAATGACATGTCCTGGTCAAAGATAACACCAAGGTTCCTTACTTTGTTCTCGGAGATTAATGTAATGCCATTAAGGTCAGGTGATTGGCTAAGCAATTTCCTTTTCTGGATTTCTGGTCCAAAGATGAGAACTTCCGTCTTGTCTTGATTTAACAGCAAAAAGTTTAGAGTCATCCAATTTTTTATGTCCTCAAGACAAGCCTGTAATCTACCCAACCGATTAGGTTCATCAGGGTTAATGGATAAATATAGCTGAGTATCGTCAGCATAACAGTGGAAGTTTATCCCATGCTGTCTAATGATTTTACCAATTGGGAGCATATATATAGTAAAAAGAATTGGTCCAAGCACTGAACCCTGTGGTACTCCACAAGTAACCCTGGAGTATGAAGAAGATTTGTCATGTACATTTACAAAATGAAATCTGTCAGACAGGTAGGATTTAAACCAGCCTAATGCTGTTCCTTTGATCCCTACAACATGTTCAAGTCTTTCTACAAGAACATTGTGATCAACTGTGTCAAAGGCAGCACTGAGATCTAACAAGACTAGAACAGACACAAGATTCTTATCTGAGGCCATGAGACTATCATTTGTAACTCTCACTGATGCAGTTTCAGTGCTTTGATACTCTCTAAAACCAGACTGTACTGCTGTTCAGTCGCTGTGACTGGTACAAACTGGTAATATATTGTACTCCCATCAGGGGCTTCCCAGTTTGAGGTGAGCTGGAGTAATGTAGACGCAGAGGGGCTGGGAGGGATGCACATGTCACGTTGAACCCCACCTGTCTCTGTCCTGTCGCCAGGCTGGTCGTTTATGGCAGCTTTGCGTCTAATCCTGGGCTGTGTTCTCGTTTGTCTGCAGGCTCTGGCAGATGAGTTTCTGGATGGCTCTCTGCCGTTGGACTCCTTCCTTGAACGCTTTCTTCTCCTGCGCTCACTTGCTCACAAAAGACGTGTGCAGCTAGAGAAACTCCAAGAACTTCTGCGACAGAAGAGTGAGGGCAGCTCCATCAACATGACATCGTCTGCATGTGTCAACCAGAGCCCTGCGGTCACACAGTCACCATGGAGCCAACAGACAAGCACAGCAACAACCACAGATCAGCAGCAGCAGCAGAACTCTCAACCAGCACCCTCCTCTGCAGGGGCATCGTCTGCGCTCCCTTTCAGCCAGTACCCTGTTACCACTCCGAACCCCCCTTCCACAGGGGCAGCAGTGGGCTCTGTCCCCAACAATCCACCACAGTTCCCTCCTTACCCAAGTTCTGGATTACCTTTTACCCCAGCAGGGAGCTACTCTGGGCCCAGGCCAGCATTCATGCCAGCTGCTCCCATCAGCTGCCCTTACCCAAACCAGCCTTCCTTCCCTGCTCCGCACCCTGGCTCAGCATTTGGGCAGTACATTCCCAGCCATCCGAGCAGTGGTACCACAGCATACCCAGCCTCTTACAGTTATGGGGGCTACAGCTACCCAGCTGGGCCACCGTATTCCAATTCTCAGTCACCATCGGGGAGGCCCATCTACAGACCAGGATATGGAGTTCCTCAGCCGTTCTCCTGAGAACCCTGCAGCTTCAGAGTTCCTCAGAATTCTTCCTTTCTTTTGTCTCACATTTTAACTACCCCCGATCACCCCCCCCCCCCCATCCTATTGTCTTAAAAGCCCCCTAACATGCTCCTTCCTTAAGAACACGGCCTCCCTCTCCAGAGATCTGTTGCTTGACTTAACTTTGTTGCACTAATGATTATATCAGTTTCATCCAACTCTCCCACGCTAGTCTCAGGTTGTTGCATTGTGTTGAAATGTTAAAACACCGTGTTATCGGGTTATTCATCCATCCATTCACGTCACAGGCTCTGCTCTTCTTCCTCTGTGTTTGAGTGTTGCCATGTCCCATCACCCTTTGTGTGACTAAACATGGCAGAACTGACTTGTAACACTACAGAAAAATGTAAAGTGTCTGTGTCATCTCTACCTGCTTTACATTATTATTTATGACAGAACGTCCAGCGATGAATCGTCAAATACAATTAAATACAAGGATGATGCAACCCAAGTGAGTAATCATCAGTCTGAAACTATCCATGTTTTCATGTAATTCTGCATCATGAATGCCATTAGTTAGCATCTACCAACCTTATAATGGTTTCCCAGCCGTGGTCCTCAGGGCCCGCCGACATGCATGTTGTCCATGTCTCTGCTTCAGCACGCCTTATTTACATGGCCTCCTCAGCAGGACATCAAGTGCTGCAGATGCCTGTTAATCACTCATTCATGTAAGTCAGCTGTGTGGTAGCAGGGACATGCTGGTGTTTACAAGGGCAGCATGGTAAACATGTGGGGCAGTGTGCCCCGATTACCAGGGTTTGGAAACACCAAGAGTTTTACAGACTCAGCACAACCATTAGAAATCACTCTGAATTGTAAAGGGGCAGGTACAATAGTCCTGGTTCAGTTCTGTTTACTTAGAAAGAACCAAGTCAGGACCAGAGTCAGCTCAAGGACCTGCACACAGTAAATAACACAGGTCAGGCCATTAAGCCAATCAGTAACAAGTTTCCTATATAAGGAACCCAGCAGGTCGCATCGAGTCACTGACTAGTGTCAAGAGTCTTTACAGCAATCCTCATACTAAGCAAGCATGCAGCGACAGTGGAGAGGAAAACTCCCTTTTAACAGGAAGAAACCTCCAGAGAATCCTGGCTCAGTATAAGCAGCCATCCTCCACGACTCACTGGGGATGGAGAAGAGAGAACACACACACACACACGGGCTGAACGATTTCAGGAAAAGTTTGAATTGTGATTTCAGTTCAAGTCATGATTTTCTTCAATAAGCTACAACATTAGCCTGCCAAGCCATCCTGTATATTAGTGAATAATGATCTAGACCAGGGGTGTCAAACTCATTTTAGCTCAGGAGCCACATTGAGGGAAATCTAGTCCCAAGTGGGCCGGACCGGTAAATTAAAAAAAAACTTCAGATTGTTTTCTTTGTTTTAATACAATCAATATAAAACAAGGCTGGAGCCTGAGGACAGTGTAGTAAAAGTACAACACCTGAAGTGTACTTGAAAATTTGAAAACAAATAAAAAATACATTCCTTAGTGATTCAAAGAGCTTACAGATCACATGGCTAGATCAGTTTCATGCAGCACTTAAAATATATTTGACTCACTTTACTTTACATCTTTTAGCTTTCACCAGCACATCAACATCAGGAGTCACATCCTGAGTGGCGGCCAACTTCAGGATGTGATTCAAGTTCTTGTGTGAGCCTTGAGCGCAGCTTTGTTTTATTTATACTCGTTACAGAGGAAACTTGCTCACAAAGATACGTTTATTTTCACTCTACATTGTAAAGTATGAAAATAAAGTTTACACAACCATCTCGCGGGCCGGATTTAACCCGCTTGCGGGCCGGATCTGGCTTGCGGGCTGCATATTTGACACCCCTGATCTAGACTAATCTAGTACAACAAATCATTCACATTAATATTTACTATCCAATCATACAATAAAACAGTTAAAGCTATTCATATTTTCTACCATTTTTATATTTATTTCTTGTTTTAATGTGCGTGTTAAGAAACTTGGGGGTTTTTATCTAGAGAGGTGCTGTTGCCACCACCATAACACGGGGAAACCCTGGATGTAAAGAACAGATCCTGGATCTGTCAGAACCGCTAAAAAAACACAGCTTTGGGGTCACATGATTGTGCTGTTTGAAATCGCAATTTCAGTCCAAAGACCGTTCAACCCTACTTTACACTCCACCTCCCTCTACTCCCCCACTTGTCCAGATCTGGGCTAACATCAGGTTTTAACCATAGGCCCTATCAAATAAAAATGTTTTAAGCCTAGTCTTAAAAGTAGACAAAGTGTCTGCCTCACGGACTAAAGCTGGGAACTGGTTCCACAGGAGAGGAGCCTGATGAATAAAAGATCTGCCTCCCATCCTAATTTTAGATATTCTGGTAACCACCAGTAAACCTGCAGTCTGAGAGTGAAGTGCTCTGTTAGGAACACATGGAAGTATCAGGTCACTGATATATGATGCAGCTTGATTATTAAGAGCTTTCATTTCATTAATTTCACTTATAAAGCTCTCTACCACCACTGATCACAATGCATCAAAGTGCTGGACACAGGCAAAAAAGCAACCCAAAACATAGGTAAAAATTCTCAATAAATACAATAGATAACCTCAGACAGAACTTCCAAAACGTTCTGGGGGAGGCGGGGGTTATTGAGTCCGAATGGGCTCTGTTCTGTGCCTCCGTCGTTGTGGTGGCCAACCAAAGCTGTGGCCGCAGGGTCGTCGGTGCTTGTTGTGGTGGCAACTCCCGAACCCGCTGGTGGACACTGGCAGTTAGGGATGCTGTCAAGCTGAAGAACGAGTCCTATCAGGTCCTTTTGGCCTGTAGGACTCCAGAGGCAGCTGATGATAGTTGAGTTTATCCATTAAACCTGATGATTGCATAATCGTTTATAAAAAGGACACAATTGTGCCACATTACTGCCATGGTCTGACCACTAATGAACAAACTAAGGCTCCCAGATGCTGCCACAGCGTTGCGGCAAATTGTTGGCATTGTTTTGTAAAAACGGCTCTATGCTAAACCTGATAGCATAAACTAGCATTTCTTAAACAAGCAAAAACGCTTACATTAAAAAATAAAACCTCAACGTTACACTGACCAAAGCCACCCTCCGAAATCAATATCTTACCTCTATCCTTAGTTGTTCTCTGTTCCTCTGCTTTTTTCTTCTTCCTTGTCTCCCATCCACTCGGATAACTGCGTTTCGGGGCCATGCTACCTCAATGTCGTGTATAAACCTGGAATGAACCTAAAGCCAGACTGTAGGAGGATAGCCTGCAGGTCCACTGCATGACAGCAGACAGTGGAGAGAGCAACAGTTCTGGCCTCATGTGTCACAAAATATCTTATCTCACTGTGGCTTATTGCTATAACAGCCTTAATTATTTATTTCTAATCATTTTAAGTAATACCTAAGTTATAGCCCACTGGCCTACAGCAGCTTTGGGAACCACCTAGTGTGGGCAATATGCAACTGCATAGGTTACATAGGAAGAAACGGCCCTGATGAACCTAATCGGTTAGTTATATTACAGGTTTGTCTTGAAGACATAAAAAATTGTATGACTCAAAATGTTCTGCTTTTATTTCAAGACAACTGAAGTTCTCATCTTTGGACTTGAAATTCAGAAAAGGAAACTGCTCAGTCAGTCACCTGACCCAAACGGCATTAAATTAGTCTCTGAGAACAAAGTAAGGAACCTTGGTGTTATCTTTGACCAGGACATGTCATTCAAATCCCAGGTTAAACAGGTTTGCACTTTTAAGAATAGGCTTAAAACATTTTTATTTGATAGGGCTTATGGTTAAAATCTGATGTTAGCCTAGATCTGGACAAGTGGGGGAGTAGAGGGAGGTGGAGTGTACAGTCGGTAAAGACGGCTCTCCCTTGCCCTGCCTCCAACATGCCTCCATCTAAATAGGATAGATTATCCAGAGTTATCTCTGTAGTTATGCTGCTATAGGCTTAGACTGCTGGAGGATACACTGACCACTTTTCACACTCTACTGCTTTCTTCTACAGTCTGCTCTTTAACTGTATTATTTCCTGCTATTTCAGCTGTTAACTTTATTTTCTCTAAGTGTTTTTCTCCCCAGAAGAAGCTACAACGATGTTCTGCTGAGCTGCGGTGGCCTCTTGGAGGGGGCCATCGACTAGCACACTGCTGCTAACCACTTAAACATTCTCCCTCTCCTGATAATAACTTTTTGCTTTCCTTGATGTTGGATGTGCTACTACTAGTTTATCCTATTAATTATAGATCCACTAGGATACATACAATAAAGTTTATCTCTCACCAAATAGAATATTTACTAAGACATCACAATATAACTATAGACACATTACTTTGCCTTTGTTTGTGTGTGTGTGTGTGTGTGTGCGCGCTCTTCACAGCAGTGAGAGACAGAGAAAAACTGTTTTAGTCAGAGGCTTGTTAACTCTACAGCATCCAGAATCGCACATGCAGGAAGGCCTCACGGGCTGATTCTACCTGCCAATCGGAGGCTCCCGTTAATGGTAGTCAAAATTTTGAGCCAGCCTATCAGTCTGAAGTTTGTGGACCAGTTTGCCTCCAGGCAGACCTCCGTGGGAAGAGGGCTGAAAAGACGTCCGGTTGCACGTGGGAAAATCCATGGCTACATAAATGAGACGCTCCCAACCTGGTCCAGGCGCAGTAGACAATGTAGTGTGTAAATACCATAAGTTTCTTGGGGTCTTGTTGACGAGTGAGGGAAAAATGAAGCATGAGATCGATAGGCAGATTGGTGCTGCCTCTACAGTACTGCCATCTGTCGTTGAGAAGAGAGAGCTGAGCCGGAAGGCAAAGCTCTTTATTTACCAGTCAATCAATGTTACTACCTTCACCTGTGGTCTCTAGCTGTCGGTAGTGACCGAAAGAATGAGATTGTGGATATAAGCAGCCAGAATGAGTTTTCTTCGCAGAGTGGCTGGGCTCTCCCTCAGAAACAGGGTGAGAAGCTTGGTCATCCAGGAGGGGCTCAGAGTAGACCCGCTGAACCTCCACATCAAGAGGAGCCAGTTGAGGCGGCTCCGGCGTCTGGTCATGAAGCTTCCTGGATGCCTCCCTGGTGAGGTTTTCCAGGCACGTCCAACCGGGAGGAGACCTAAAGGAAGACCAGGACGTGCTGGAGGGAAATGTTCATTATATTCTGGTGGATATCTGGAACGTTAAATTCTGCTAGTAACAATAGAATTAGATATCTGGAATACATATCCTGTCTGCCTAATAACTGTTTAAAAGGACACTTTATCATTATTATTATTTTTATTATCGCTACTATTATTTATTATTATTATTACTGCAAATGACAATAATGACATAATGATATCCTTATTATTTACTCTATATTATTTACTATTATTTTATCTCATACACATGAAGGCATCGTATTCTAGCTACTCACACGCAGTCCACTTATAATTGGAGGCAATTTTAATTTTTGGATGAACTCTTTAACAGACAGGCTCAGTGCAGCTGGGACTCAGCGCAATTGGCAATCCACTAACATAGTTAAACAGTACATGAGTGATTATGGGCTTTGTGATGCATGGCGATCTCTTCATCCTAACCGTAGAGAGTATACTTTTTTCTCACACGTCCATCATTCTCATTCACGTCTGGATTATTTTCTAGTCATCAGCTCATTGTTGGCTGACATTTCAGACACTGAGATACACCCCATAGTTGTCAGCGACCATGCTCCGGTCTCATTGACTCTGGTAAACAAGAAGACAATCCCACCAAGCAAAAACTGGAGGTTTAATACATCACTGCTCAAAGACAAAGGTTTTACAGAATTGTTTAAAAAGGAGTGGGCTTTATATTTAGAACATAATGACCTGCCTGGAACATCAGCATCTATTCTTTGGGAGGCAGGAAAGGCAGTGATGAGAGATAAAATAATCTCTCTCTCATCACATAAGAAAAAAACAGAAAACAAATGTATTCAGGAGTTAGAAGAAATCATTAAGTCTTTAGAGGCATCCACAGAAGAAGAGTTAATGAGCAAATTACGTAAAGCTAAATTAGAACTTCATGGAATTATTGACAAAAAGACACAATTTTTAGCACAAAGACTACGAATAGAAAACTTTGAACATAGTAATAAATCAGGTAAATTTTTAGCTAACCAGGATAATCTTATCCTGTTTAAAAATCCCGTTAGTCTCATGCTTCAGCAGTTTGCTGCAGTCAGTAGCTGCGTTTACATGGACACATTTAATCGGAATAAAAGCCTGATCGGAATTAAAATGCGTCATGTAAACAAGCCATTCAGAATACTCTGACCCGATTAAACTCAATCGGATCAACTTTTCATTCCGATTGAGACAGCTGGGTTATGCCGATTGTTAATCCGATCATGGTGCATGAAAACACTCGAGTGACTACTGCGCATCACTGCGCATGTCAGTAACGTCACACGTTTACGTACGTTACGTTGTCGTTTACGGAAGTCGGAAAACATGGCGGGTGCGAAACAAAACTGGTCTGTTTCGGACACAAATGCATTGCTGGATGTACTCAAAGAACTAAAAATTGTAGAAAGACTTGATGGTAGGAAGTCTAGAAACTCTGAGTTATTCATTCAAGTACATGAGCGCTTGAAGGAAGCGGGGATCGATCGAACGGTTGAACAGATAAAAAACCGATGGAAAAGTTTGAAGACCGCGTACTACAAAGCCAAGAATCACAACAGCAGAAGCGGGTTCGACCCTTCCAGTTTTCCCTTCTACCGCGCAATAGACGAATTCATGGCGGCGAGGCCGTTGTCAAATGTGCCTTTATTTGGCGTGGACGTTGGGTTCGAGGACGAGGTGGTGGACAGATGTAACACACCCGTGAGCCAGAGCCTTGATGCTACTGAAGATAGCATTAGTGGTAAGTTTGTAAACCTCACATTTAAAAAACATACAACGTTTTTGAGAATATCAAATTTCAGACTTGGGTTTTTGTCATTCAGATGAATCCAGCAGCGAAGCAGCAGAAGCCACTGAACAGATGCCCACAAACGGAGGAGACAGTTCTCATCCATCTAGTGAATCCATTAAAAAGAGTAAGTTATCGCTCGAGAGACTAAATTAGGTCAAAGTATAATAGCTTTTTGTTGTTGGAGATGACACATGTTTAACTGCTTGAGTAAGGGACTATGGCAGGCTATAAAGCCAAATGTCCAGTCCAGATTAACACTAGTAAATTTCGTTTATTTGGTTATTTGGACTGTTATAGGAAATATGAATGGGAGTTTATTCTTCTATGTAATATTTTTACTATGTTATTCATTAATTGATAAATGTCACAGTTTATACCTAAGTATGAAAAAATGATCATTTAGCTTATTAACTAAATATTTAGTTTGGGGGTCACTAAAGCCACGTTTGATTTTCACAATAATTCTATGTTTTCTTTTTGTATAGGTGGCAGTGTATTTTTTTTCTACATTCAGTCTTCTATATCACACACTTATAATTCTTTTTAACTTTTAGGAAAAAGATCAAGCTCATCTGGATATGCCAAAGCTATGTGCACTTGGTCGACTGAACAGCAAGCATTTATGAAAAAAATGCAAGAGTCCCAAAATAGGTGGGTTGAAGAACATCAGGAAAGAAGACTGCAGAGAGAGGAGCGTCTTGTCACACGGTTCATTGAAGAGAGTTCCCGGTCAAATGAGCGACTCGTCGGCCACCTTTTGGATGGCCTAAGAACCATCATTCGTCCACCTCCTCCACCACCAGTAGCTCCATACTCCTCTCAGCAGCACCATTACCGCAACTACGTTGGGTCGGCTGAGTTTGGCCAAAATGCACAACACTACAGTAATAATTACAATTCTGACTACACCCTACAAGATTTGAGCTAAAATGATATTCACAATTTGAAATTCTGTTCTGTAGTATGTTATTTTAAACAATTCAGTTGTGACATGTTGGTTTCTGCAACTTCCCATGGTAGTTGCAGTGCATTAGCAAACTTGAGTAATATAGAGTAGATGTTCTGGAGACGTATTTTTGCACTTTATTTATGTTCACAATAGTAGCTAAGTACAAACTTTTCTTTAAAGTACTCTTCATATGTTCCAGTATTTTTGAAGTATAACTCAGGTGAAGAAGAAAAAAAACGTTTCTGAGGTCAGAACATGTTATATTTATGTTTTGTTTGATTTGGTGACCTAGATGACAAAAAAATTCCACAGAGTTCACCACATGAAAAAGCGCTGTATATGCTTTTTTTTTTTTTTTACTTTAAATGCTTTGGAAAATGTTTAATTTCGAGTCTCAGGAGTATTCACACAACACTAGCTGTCAAGTTCAAAAAGTACAGCAGAATGTTCATTTAATTGAATGGATTAATAAATAGTGCTTTAAGCACAAAGTAATGCTTCATTGTTCTTGTGCTATAATATGTACAAACCGGGGAAATAATGCCTTTCAGTACTTGGGGAAACATTTTTCTGAACTTAAAATGTGTAACTTAGAACTTTTTTTGTAAATCTGGAACCAAGAAACACTTAGTGTAGGTGTCCCGTTCGGAGTGGGAATGTTGTGGCCAAATAGGTAGTCAACACCTCTCTAGTGCTGCTTCCACAACTGCTGCACTGGAGATTAACTGGCTGGTTGGGTTGAGGAAAATTAATTGCCCGATCACAGGCCTCCTCCAACCAGCTGTTGCTGGCCTGATCTTCTTCATTCTGACAGAAGTTGTGCAGTGCACAGCATGTGGCAATCATGGTCGGTGCAAAGGTGAAGTGAAAGTCACTTCTTTTTAGCAGAACCCTCCACCTTGACTTTAACAATCCAAAAGTCATTTCCACTCCAACCCTGACTGAGCTGATGTAGGTGTTGAAGGACTCCTGCTCCGGAGTCAGCCGAGGTGAGTTTGAATATCCTTTGATCAGCCAGTCAAGAAGTGGGTAGGCAGGGTCTCCAACTATTAAAAGATTGGTGTCTTTCCCCCCAATGGTCTTGATGCCCTGTTACAGAAAAGGGAATGAAGTAATTTTTTACTAATATGTGATTTACAAGCACATATTGATGTATTTTTAACTCCAGTCAAGCAGTCATTTCAAGCGGCTCTCTCCATTCAAAAACATGTTTTCTTACTTTGGGTAGGAGATGAGCCCTTTTGAAGAGGTCTGACTGGCGTAGGGCATTTGCATCATGTGCACTGCCTGGCATTTTACAGCTGATGTTCCAAAACCTTCATGAGAGGAATAAATGAAACAAATTAAACTGCTTTATTGTGCACATGATTTGCTGTAAACGAAGGGGTAATTCTAATAATTTGGTGCAGTTTGAGGTCTCAGGTTACTGAAAAATCTACCCCCACTAATTTATTTCTGAACATGGCAGGTAATTGAGTAGTAATTTTTACCTGAATTTGTCATCTACAACAGCCTGGAGTACGTAGGATGGCCATCCTTTACGATTTACAAAATCCTTGTAGCCGTCTGAAGGAGGAAGGATGGGAATGTGTGTTCCATCGATAAGCCCCATTATTTGTGGAATGTGATGGGATGCTTCAAACCGTCTGGCTATCTCTTTTGCCTCTTCCTCAGTTGGTGCACGGATCAACTGTTTGATTGGACCCTGCACCATGCCTTTGCAGAACATGTAAACAAACTTCGTTATGCTGCTTTTACTTATTCCAAATTGGTTCGCCACGACTCTGTATTCTGCACAGCTACCCAGTTTATACAGAACTACTGCAATCCGCATGACGACAGGAACAGCAGCCCTCACAGTAACGTCCTCGGGAGCCATATAACTCTCCATTAACGAGCAAAGTTTCATGAATGACGCACGTGACATGCGGAAATTCTGCTTCCACTCTTGATCGGTGAACTCCAAAAGAACAATCCTCTCCCACCAGTCTTTACTCCTCACTTTCATCCAGTGGCTCCTTGTCTTTGCAGGAGGAGGGGGGACTAAAGTTACGGTTCTTGGTATTAAGAAATTTTCATCCTGCTGTCTCCCCCTATTTAACATCTGGAAAATTACAAAAAGTTTAGTTTGTATTTGTAAAATTGTGACGACAAAAAATAAAATTACGCTCCGAAAAACATCGTCGTGCTCCATTTTTACATACACGCAGCCATGTTTGTTTACAGCGGAAGTCTGCTACTTCTTCTTCTACGGTCTTTTTCAGCGTAATAGATCGATCTGCGCATGACAAAATGGTTTATTCCGATCAAATTTATGACGAATGTAAACACTTGACATAATCGGATTTAAATTTCCAGGGCCCATGTGCACAGTCATATTCTAATCCGAATAATGATCGGATTAAAGACATTTTGCACATGTAAACGCACTGAGTGTTATTAACTGAAAAATATTAAATAATTACATGTCTTCACAATCACATTTTCTTTATTATTGGTCTCTCCATTTGTGCTTCCGTTTCTGATGCATGTTCGTGTTGATACAGCAACCAGCAACGTATTGCACAAAAAATCCCAAATAAAACTGTAAAAAGTTTATAACCTATTTCAACCTATTTTTAAAACATAGAATCAAACAAACTGAAATAAACCCGTCTACAGCTCGTCAATCTTGTCTAAACCCTCCTGCTCACAACCAACAAGCTGCACACAACTAGCTCATTAAAGGTTAGCTAGCTAAAACTGGCAACACAAAATATCATCGTTGGCTTATTTTGGTACGAAGCGGTTAGCTAACGCTTCACAATGCAAACAAATGATGACGTTTCATCAACTTACCGGAGAAAATCCTTCCGAAACACCGAAAATGAACTGCAGTCAATGCAGCAGCGGGGCTGTTTGGAACTATTGGAAGCTACATGAACCACGTGACTTCCGCATTCCATTCTCTCCATAGAAGTCTATGGGAGTGTTGTAACTCTCTCTTTCCACAGCTCTGGCTACAAACTAGTTGAGCTAACCGAAGCTAACAGCGTTCGCCAGGTGCTTTTAGCCAGAAAACCACATCTGAGCATCGGCCTTCTAGGCTGCAACACTTTTAATGTGAGACCAAGGCTGAGGCTGGAGAAAGAAGGAAGGCTAGCTGCTAGCACTGACAGCTCATCTGACACCTGTCAATCAAAAGAAACTCCCCTAATTATTCATAACTTCAAGCTCAAATTATGTTTAAATGGGGTAGTTAATGCTGTTTCTAAACCAGAGGAACCGCTGTGTTTGCCCTCGGTTGGCAGCTGCCAATGACGCTTTTGGTGTGACTGAGCGAGACATCGGCCTTTATACAAGAACTTTGTGAGCGCTACTGCTGCTGCGCACCTGCTCTCCACCATCCGTCTGCAGAGCTGTGGGTCCCCCACTTGTGCGGTGAACTATTCTTTCTTTACTATTTGGACTCCTCGGTTGATTCTTCACGTGGATTCAGATCTCCATGCAAGCCGATAATTTTTTGAAAAGAATGAATTTTCAGCAGAACTTTCTCCAACGAGCTGAATGGAACATATTACTACTGTTAAACACGTGATGTTACATCTCTTTTTGTTTTTCTACCAATTACACAATTTGTTCTAATTGGGCTCCACCCACGTCCTTCAACTGTGAACCCGGCTACCACCAACCCCCTCCAGAAAGTTCTGCTTTGGCTCCTCAGTCCACAAAATATTCACCCAGAAGTCCTTCAGATGGTTTTGAGTACATGTGTGTGTGTTGTTGGTCAACAGAAGTTCTGCTCCAGTAACTCTCCCATGGAGGCCATTATTGGTTGTTAAATCATGACCTCTGACCTTAACCTGCACTAAGTCAGGCCTGCAGGGCGTTAGACGTTGTTCTGAAATGGCATGGTGTGTTGTTAGCTAGCTTCTGGCAGGTTCTGCTGAGATGATTTATGGATTCTGGCTGCTAAAATAATGTTGAGGTGTTACTTCTGAACACAAGGCCATCTCCCCTTAACCCTCAGGTGAGGGGCGTGTCCTGATGCCTTGAGGGTCACCAACTAAAATCATCCTTTGAAGACAAGCTTTTGTATTGACCTGATTTACTTAGCAAACATTGAACTTTGACTACAAAGTTCATCCTTGAGCAAGTACTCTAGTACATGAGAGCGGTGATGCTTGTAGACTTAAGTCTGAGCTGGAAACCGTGGACACCAGATTGTGTGGCAGACACAAGTAGGACTGGACCACGTTAGAAGAACATTTAGGGTAAAGTTGTGTGACTTTTCCCTTCACTTCCTCCTGCTTCCTCCCTGTTCATCACCGTTTCTTGCTATCTCCACCCTCTTTACCCAGTTTGCTTTGAAGGGAGGAAATCTGCACTTTTGCACAAGCTGCAAAAGCCATCTGAGAAGACAGATTTTCACTGCATGGAGAAGGTGGTGGGGGTGAGGAGTTTTTATGCCTCTGCATCATTTCCTTTCAGTTACTGATCTGAATAGTGCTGTTTCTGCACATATCCGTCCTTTTCTCTTCCACACATCATCACTGGAATGGATCTTAGTACTCTGAAGCTCATCACAGCTTTTGCTCTCATCACTGCTGGTAAGTACGTCCACGTCTGCACGAGGAGAACTGCAATAACAGCAAACCCTTGTGACAGCCAGTAGATGTGTGTTCTGTGTGACAGTACTTGTGACTTCACATTCACGCTTATTTAAAGTTTCAGTGGTTGTGAGTGACTCTAAACCTTGTGAACAACTTTCACCTGCCAGCGGGGAAGTGTGTTCTGCCTCAGATGTCTGGAAGATGCACAATTAAAACTGGTTTTAGTCCAGACTGGAACACAGCAGCTTGTGGAAGAAGCGTGTAATTAAAGCTAAATGGTTAAAATCGGCATCACCTGCGCCAGCGTGTGGACATCCGGCTAAATGCTAACTGGCTTTTGAGATGACTTGGCTTGGTTTATAAATCATTAATTAACACCGGTTAAAAGCGTTAAAGTGGACTATAATATCAGACATATGTCCATTTCTGGTTATTTTGTCATATTTGGGTTGGACAAGAATCGTAAAGGATGCCATCCCATGACCAGCGTGAGAGTGGGTGGATCACTCGTCATGGTGGACGTTAAAAGTGCTGTAAAAAGGCAGGCCGTTGATTATTTACATGTGAAGTAAAGCATCAGTTTTGCTGTTTGTCCCTGGCATGTCTTCAGCTTCTGCTGCGTTACTCATAAAATGGTGCTGGACAAATGCACGGAGCACTATTAGTGAATCGTGTGGTGGAGGTGAAAGAGTGAAAACCACCTTCTTTCAGAAAGAAGGGTCGGAAACCCTAACCCTGGAAAATATCATGAATGTAGATTCTTTAATGGTTCTGACACAACAGTGGTTTAAACTTTTTATTCTAAGAATCCACTTAACAGCATGTTTGATGATGTCACTCTGTGTTTAACTTGCCTAAACTTGACAAAAAAGTTACAAAATGTTTTATTCTCACAAATTTTTCTACAGTTTTTACTTATTTCCTGAGTCCTGCACTCATCGAGCACCAAGCATGTTCTGTCAAATCCTCCCAAAATCCAAAGTTCACACATTTTAAGTCTCACTGACTCTAATGTAAAAGCAGCATTTCCCCTCAACCATGACTCTTCTCATCCAAGGTTCTGGCATGTCTGTCCTGATGTTTCGCAGAGCAAAAGAATAAAACAGACTTTATTGATCCCACAGTGGGGAAATCCACGTGCTACAGCAGCAGAATTACAGGTAAACACGCCAAGGCAGTAAGCTAGTGTTGCCACCTTCACCCACTAAAAACAACTAATAAAATAGGAACTTGGACTCTAGAGCTATACAGCTTAAACTGAGGAGTTCTACACTCACTGCAGAGGGGATGAATGCCCTACGGTAGCGTTCTGTTTTACATCTGGGATGTCTCAGTCTGCTTCTGAAGGAGCTGTCCGTGGTCGCCACAGTGGGAAGCAGTGGGTGGGAGGGTGTTTAAGATGGAGGTCAAATTCCCCAGCATCCTCCTTTCACACGCCTCCTCAACTGAATCCAGTGGGCAGCTCAGAACTGAGCTAGCTTTGTGAACTAGCTTGTTCAGTCTCTTCCTGTCTCGGTCAGAGCTGTCTGCCCCCAACAGACCATCAGAGTGGATAACCTCACCTGGTCAGCTGTAACTGAGAGGGGGAGCGAGGCATAGTGTGGTACTGAGTAGGGATGTAACGAATGATCAGCCACCGATCAAAATCGGCCAATTTCCATGAAAAACACGGGCTCGGCCGATTCCCGATCTACTCGTTTTAGAGCCGATCACACGTCTCTGCAGCCGACAGAGAACCTGTGTGTAGCTGCAGCATCACGTCTCCCTCACCCGCCAGCAGCAAAGGTTCAGCCATCTGTGAGCGACGTAAACACGCGGGAAGCTCACGAATTTAATAGGACTATGAAATGGAGAGGGGGCGCTTGGCACTAACCTGCAGAAACAAAAGAAGACGGAGCAGTCAAGAGTCAGACGCAGCTACACTAACCAACATTCGTCTGCATGAGCGTGACCTTCAGAAACCAGACCAACTAACCTGCTGCTGGATGTCTTCTTGTGGTGGATGACACCGCGTTACACTGTTTCTGATAGCAGCTCATTGTGATGCTTCATGCTTCAGCGTGTTGGTCATCCTGGGCGTGATCATCTTCAGAGCTTTCACTGAAAACATCTGGACTTTTCTGGTTACTACCTCTCATCAGAGACCGTTTCAACAGCAGGCTTAGAAGTTGTGGTCAGAAACACACCGATTGTGCTGCAATTTAATTTTAATATGTTTTACTGGAGCATGTTTGATGTCATGGCATTGTACAGGTGTTATATACATAAAGGTGACCTTGACCTTAAGCCTGGTTTATGCTTCTCCGTCTGCGTCAGTGCGGAGACACGCAACGTCATTATCCGTCCTTGCGTAGGGCCCCGGCAGGCACGCAAGTACGTACGGAGTCGAGCCCACTTTTTTAAACATCCGTCGAACGAGACGGATTACGCAAGCTTGTGATTGGTTAGGACGCCGCTGTTGTTTACAGTGCCGCCATTGCAAAGAGAGCCGAGGATAACTACCGGCAGACACTGAGAAGCTTGAAGAATACCTCGTGAAAAAACTCTAAAATATGAACGTTTAATTCTCCTGTGACTGGAAGAGTAAAAGATGCGCAGCAAGCGTTTTATTTGTGGACGGAAATGACAGGAAACTTGGGTTTAGAGGTGGGGAGTGTATGAAGAGGTGGGAGAATGAGAGACAAATATGTCTGTGTTAAAAAGTCTCTTATATACAAAAAACACAATATAAACACACTATCTTGGACCGATACATGACAGGATACCACAGAACAGCGCTACGCCCTCTGTTGTCCTGCCGGGGAATTGCTTTGCAACACTCTCCAGGAGACGGAGAAGTATGAGAGCAAAACGCTTCCGTCAATCCGTGCGTGTCTGTCCCTCACGGAGCTGACGGAGAAGCATAAACCAGGCTTAACTCTATGCAGTTTCAGTGCTGTGATACTCTCTAAAACCAGACTGAAATTCCTCAAACAGAGCATTAATGTTTAAATGCTGACATACTTGGATGGCCACTATTTTCTCCAGGACTTTGGATAAAAATGGAAGGTTAGATATTGGTCTGTAATTCATTGGGTCTTCTGGATCCAGAGAAGGCTTCTTAAGTGAAGGTTTGATTACAGCAACCTTAAAATCTTGTGGTACATACCCATTTACTAAGGATAGATTGATTATATCTAGAATGGGGGCAGTAACCAAAGGAAATGCATCTTTAAATAATTTGGTTGGGATTGGATCCAAAATGCAAGTTGAAGGTTTAGATGAAGCTAATATTTTTGATAACTCTGAAAGCTCAACTGGATCAAAACGGTTCAAGCACAGATGAGGTTCTACAGTTACCTCTGATGCTGCCTCACTTACTGAGGAAGAAGAAATCGCATTAGGGAGGATGCCAAAGATTTTGTTTCTAATAGAATTAATTTTACTTGTAAAAAATCCCATGAAGTCATTGCTGCTGAGGGCTAAGGGTATAGATGGCTCAGAGTTATGATTCATGAAGGTACTCCTGAAATTGTTAAAATTGGTAAAGAAATATCTACGTGTCATGAGTTTAACTTAACTTTAATGTATCTCTCTAATGAACCTTGTCACACCAAACATTACTGATTACCATATATATTAACCATTCAATGTAATAATTCATTTCATTCCAGTAATTCAAGCACAGATCAATCAACCTTAATGATTCTTGATATCTTCGTGTTAGCTCTAAGTATTATGGTTCTAAATTGGTCTTAGGTGAAGGGTGAGACAAA
This sequence comes from Nothobranchius furzeri, assembly GCF_043380555.1. Classification (NCBI taxonomy): domain Eukaryota; kingdom Metazoa; phylum Chordata; class Actinopteri; order Cyprinodontiformes; family Nothobranchiidae; genus Nothobranchius; species Nothobranchius furzeri. Next base: position 66,251,284 of record NC_091747.1, read on the forward strand.
GAACGGTTCGAAGGATCTTTCATGGCGGTTAAAACGAAGAGTCGGAGTACCCGGCCCGGAGGGTTACCGGGGTCCCACCCTGGAGCCAGGCCTGGGGTTGGGGCCCGTGTGCGAGCGCCTGGTGGCCGGGCTTTCGCCCATGGGGCCCGGCCGGGCCCAGCCCGAACCGGATACATGGGCTCGTCCAACTGTGGACCCACCACCCGCAGGAGGAACATGAAGGGTCCGGTGCAATGTGAATCGGGTGGCAGACCAAGGCGGGAGCCTTGGCGGTCCAATCCCCGGACAAGAAAACTAGTTTTTGGGACATGGAACGTCACCTCGCTGGCGGGGAAGGAGCCGGAGCTTGTGGCAGAGGTTGAGCAGTACCGGCTAGATATAGTCGGACTCACCTCGACACATTGCATTGGCTCTGGAACCCGAGACCTGGAGAGGGGTTGGACACTCTACTTTGCTGGAGTTGCTCCGGGTGAGAGGCGGAGGGCTGGGGTTGGCTTTTTGTTAGCCCCGAGACTCTCTGCCTGTGTGTTGGGGTTTACCCCGGGGGACAAGAGGGTAGCTTCCTTGCGCCTTCGGGTCGGGGAACGGGTCTTGACTGTTGTTTGTGCTTATGGGCCAAATATCAGTTCAGAGTACCCACCCTTTTTGGAGTCCCTGGGACGAGTGCTAGATAGTGCTCCATCAGGGGACTCCATTGTCCTGCTGGGGGACTTCAATGCTCACGTGGGCAATGACAGCTTGACCTGGAGGGGTGTGATTGGGAGGAACGGCCCACCTAATCTGAACTCGAGCGGTGTTTTGTTATTGGACTTCTGTGCAAGCCGCAGTTTGGCCATAACGAACACCATGTTCGAACATAAGGATGCCCACCGGTACACTTGGTACCAGGGCAGCCTAGGTCACAGGTCGATGATAGATTTTGTAGTCGTATCATCTGACCTGCGGCCGTATGTTTTGGACACCCGAGTGAAGAGAGGGGCGGAGCTGTCAACTGATCACCACCTGGTGGTGAGTTGGATCAGATGGCAAGGGAACATGCCGCGTAGACCTGGCAGACCCAAACGCATAGTGAGGGTCTGCTGGGAACGCCTGGCAGAAGAACCTGTCAAGACGGTCTTCAACTCCCACCTCCGGCAGAGCTTTGACCACGTCCCGAGAGCAGTGGGGGACATTGAGTCCGAGTGGGCCTTGTTCCACTCTGCGATTGTTGAGGCGGCTGTTGCTAGCTGTGGTCGCAAGGTGGCCGGTGCCAGTCGTGGTGGCAACCCCCGTACCCGCTGGTGGACACCAGAGGTTCGGGGAGCCGTCAAGCTGAAGAAGGAGGCCTACAGGGCGTGGCTGGTCAGTGGGTCTCCGGAGGCAGCAGACAGGTACCGGATAGCCAAGCGGGGTGCAGCAGTGGCAGTTGCCGAGGCAAAATCTCGGGCGTGGGAGGAGTTTGGTGAGGCCATGGAGAAAGACTATCGATCGGCTCCAAAGAGGTTCTGGCAAACTGTCCGGCGCCTCAGGAGAGGAAGGCAGCAACTCGCTCACACTGTTTACAGTGGGGATGGGGAGCTGCTGACGTCAAATGAGGCTATAGTCGGACGGTGGAAGGAATACTTTGAGGAGCTCCTCAATCCCACCAATGCGCATTCCGAGGAGGAACCAGAGCTGGGAGGCCTGGGGATGGACTGTCCGATCTCGGGGGCAGAAGTTGCTGAGGTAGTCAAACAACTACACAGCGGCGGAGCCCCGGGGGCGGATGAGGTTCGTCCTGAGTATCTCAAGGCTATGGATGTTGTAGGGCTGTCATGGTTGTCACGTCTCTACAACATTGCGTGGTCATCGGGGGCAGTTCCTAGGGAGTGGCAGACTGGGGTGGTGGTCCCCATCTTTAAGAAGGGTGACCTGAGGGTGTGTTCCAACTATAGGGGGATCACACTCCTCAGCCTCCCTGGAAAGGTCTACTCCAAGGTACTGGAGAGGAGGGTCCGATCGATAGTTGAATCTCAGATAGAGGAGGAGCAATGTGGTTTTCGTCCTGGCCGTGGAACTGTGGACCAGCTCTATACCCTTGCAAGGGTGATGGAGGGGGCATGGGAGTTTGCCCAACCAATCCACATGTGCTTTGTGGATTTGGAGAAGGCTTATGACCGTGTCCCCAGGGGCACCCTGTGGGGGACGCTCCAGGAGTATGGGGTGGGTGGCTTTCTGTTAAGGGCCATTCAGTCCCTTTACCAGAGGAGCGTGAGTTTGGTCCGCATAGCCGGTAGTAAGTCGGACCTGTTCCCAGTGAGGGTTGGACTCCGCCAGGGCTGCCCTTTGTCACCGGTTCTGTTCATCACTTTTATGGACAGAATTTCTAGACGCAGCCGTGGTGTGGAGTGTGTCGAGTTTGGTGGCAGGAGAATCTCGTCTCTGCTTTTTGCGGATGATGTGGTCCTCCTAGCTTCATCCAGCTCTGACCTTCAGCTCTTGCTGGGTAGGTTCGCGGCCGAATGTGAAGCGGCTGGGATGAGGATCAGCACCTCCAAATCTGAGACCATGGTTCTCGACCGGAAAAGGGTGGCTTGCCACCTCCGGGTCGGGGGAGAGGTCCTACCTCAAGTGGAGGAGTTAAAGTATCTCGGGGTCTTGTTCACGAGTGAGGGTAGGAGGGATCGGGAGATCGACAGGCGGATTGGTTCGGCGTCTGCAGTGATGCGGACGCTGAGCCGATCTGTCGTGGGGAAGAGGGAGCTGAGCCAGAAAGCCAGGCTCTCGATTTACCGGTCGATCTACGTCCCAATCCTCACCTATGGTCATGAGCTTTGGGTAATGACCGAAAGAACGAGATCGCGGATACAAGCGGCCGAAATGAGTTTCCTCCGTAGGGTGGCCGGGCTCAGCCTTGGAGATAGGGTGAGGAGCTCGGAGATTCGGGAGGGACTCGGAGTAGAACCGCTGCTCCTCCGGATCGAAGGGAGCCAGTTGAGGTGGTTTGGGCATCTGGTCGGGATGCCTCCTGGACGCCTCCCCGGGGAGGTGTTTCGGGCATGTCCTGCCGGCAGAAGGCCCCCGGGTCGACCCAGGACACGTTGGAGAGGTTACATCTCCAATCTGGTCCAGGAACGCCTTGGGGTCCTGCCGGAGGAGCTGGTGGACAAGGCCGGGGAGAGGACGGCCTGGAGCTCCCCAGTTGGGATGCTGCCCCCGCGACCCGGACCCGGATAAGCGGAGGAAGACGAGACGAGAGACGAGATTATGGTTCTTGTGTGACAGGTACCAGATTGCAGCAAACCCCTGAAATGTGTCCATTGACACTCATTATAAACTAGCTTAGTGTTTGTCCCTCTAACTCTTAAACGCCCATGGTTCTAAATTGGAATAAAATTGCTTCACAATGAAAATTAAAGTCTCCTAAATAGACACTTTAGCTTATAGTGGCACTTTCCCCCCCATTCAAACAGTTCAGCCGCCCAGCAGTGGTTTGTGCTTTCTACTGTGTTTTTGTTTTCTTTTTACCGATTTCCATGGACTTTAAGCTCTGTCTCTTTGTGATGGTGGCATTTTCTGCTTAAATTTAACATTTTCCTTATACATTCTGCTAAATCTGAAAATTTAACAGAATTTCAGCACCAGGTCAGGTTTTCGGCATCTTCAGCGATCACTTTCAGAATTCAGCATTCAAACAGCATTTCTGCAAGAACTGCTAATCTAGTTTATAATTACTTTGTGATATTTCATCTTTCTATTCTGTCTTCACGAGTGCACTAACAACCTCTAATCCCAGCTATGTGTACATCATGTTTTACACCTTTAAGCAAGTACGCCACCATTACTTCAGATTAAAATGCTTCAGATATGGAATCTAGATGCAAACTACTGTTTGTTTGTTTTTATATTAGATTACATTTGATTTATGTATTTGAAAGGACAGAGCATATTAATGACTGTACAATGATGTCATAAACACACTGGATTTAGTGTTAGAGTTCATTTGCATCCATTGTCTCATTAACAAACAACAGAACACAAACAAGGCAACAACAGTAATATAAACACTAGAAATAAAAACACAGGAATTCAATAACTAAAAGTGGAAAAATTATACAAAAAAGTCGGGATTTGAACAGTGCATTTTGTTGTCTCATAATGCCATTTGTCTGCTGATCAGTAATATTCTATTGGTTTTCACTGCTGTGGTGGGTTTTTGGTGGATTGGATTATTGAACTGTATACTTTATTTACTTCATATGGTCAGGCTCCTCCACTAGCTGGTCTGTAGGTTTTTAATACCAAGCAATCCTTTTCTTTCAGGCATGGCAGAAAAAGATGAATTCTCCCAACCGACCAGTACTCTCAGCCCTAACTGCTCCTGCTCTGATACTACTCCTGCAGTTCCCCGCTCCACCTCCAGCAGCTCTGAGCTCATTATGGGTCTCCTCAGAATGAACTGGACAAAGAGGTGTGAAGGCACCCTCTATATCTACCCAGACAGTCTATTCAATGACTCCTCTCTTCCCCTTTGTTACAGTCCTCATATCAACATCTTGAGGATTGTTGAAAATGTGTGTCAGAATGAGAGAGGCTGTAAATATGATCCACACTGGCAGGATGCTAGCCGGATCAAGGCTGAAGGTTTCGACATAACAGAGACGGGAGCGAACAGGGTGTCTCACTGCAAGACATTCAGTCTGAAGTGCAAAGGTTGGTCTTTGTCTGGACGTCACAAGCCCGGGGGAGCTATCAGAATAAAAACATGTCCACAGATGTAAATGTGTGCATGTTGGTCAGTAGTTGTCCATATGTATAACTTATGAGTGTGTTCATCTTTTCATGCATGAATTATGAAAACTACAATCAGAATTGGTTTTACATGTTTTTTATTCACCCATAAGGAAAGGCAAGGTTAGGCTTCTTTTTTTGTATAACGTATTTCATATAGGGAGCAGAAGTCACTTCTGCATCATGGGTACCCAGAAGAACGAAAAAATGAACGCAAGTCAACGGGGCTAAAAACGCTATTTTCTAACCCGCTTTGCCTTACGCCCTGGATCACACATGTTGTTCTGCAATTTAAAAGAAAAGTAATGATGGGTGTTTCAATCACGCCAGTCATGTACTTTGAGATTTATCAGCTTGTAAAAGTTCGTCATTAGCAAAACTACACACCAGAAGTCGACACGTCGCATATATGACATCACCACATAAGCTCCTCCCCCTAGTGTAGCTGAAAAATATCAAGTCAGCTGCTGCAGCCTGAAATCTTAATAGTATCTGATGCTTCAAATTCAAATTCAAATTCAAAAATACTTTATTAATCCCAGAAGGAAACTGATTGCTGTAGTAGCTCAGAATAATAATAATAATCAAGTCATCAAAGAGTTGTTGTATATTACAACGGCTGTTGGCAGGAAGGATCTCCAGTAGCGGTCAGTGTTGCAGCCAAACTGAAGAAGCCTCTGACTGAAGACACTCTTCCGTTGTCGGACAGTCTTGTGAAGAGAATGCTTGAAATTGTGATAGTGGTTAAACTGGTCGACTGTTGCCTTAAGTCATCTCAGAGCCAAAAGAAAACGCACAACTCAGTCCAGGATAGAAGGTTTATTCGGGTTCAGGTACATTTCGTCTTCGTGACTGGACTTAGCTTCGTTAGCCATTCCAGGATGCCAGCACCCTTGTGTGAGCTATGTGTATCACACAAACAACGAGCAAAAACAGAGGTTCAGACATGGGGTTTCCAATTTGTCACATACTGTAGTTTAAGATTTTTACAGGCAATGTAGGCATCAGAACTTTATAAATGCATTTATTTTATCGATGATGAGAGTACTTTAAAAATACGTTTCGGCATTTAAAAAGTTAAAATTCGACAAGTAAATGGCTGCGACGCAAGCAGGACGATGAGCAGCGCACTTTACCCCCGAGCCCAGCCACACACCGACTACTCGCTTTGTAGAAGAAGAAGAAGAAGAAAATATCATTTCTATAGCGCCTCTCAAGATAAAAATCACGAGGTGCTTCACAAAAACAAAAAATAAAAAATGTAAAAATATAAAAAAGCATTTCGAAAATGTTTAAAAATATATTTAAAATGAGCAAAAATAAGCAATTGCGATTTAAAAGAAAAAATGTTAAGAAAGAGAGAGAGTGAACAGGAAAGAGGGAAATCAGTGGATCCTGAGGAAGGTGGAATAGGTGGGGAGAGCAGAATAAACAGAGAGAGGTGAAGAAGGTCATACAAAAGCCAGTCACACCCTGTCCTGTCTCCCCACTTGGTTCAGCCTGTGTCCCTGTTGATTGCTCCCACCTGCCTCTCGTTTCCCAATCACCCAGCCCTCCTGTATTTAAACCCCTCCAGTGTTTTGTCTTTTGTTGCCTCATTGTTTGTGTCAGGGTGCGCTGGTGAGTGGAGCGGAGGTGAGGATCCAAATGCAGGGGAGAAAGCAGGCAGGCAGACAAACTGGACAACTGAAAGGGTTTTAATGATTCACGCACGCAGGACATGGAAACAATGAAGCAACAAGAGACAAAGGACTGGAGGGGTTTAAGTACAGGAGGGCTGGGTGATTGGGAAACAAGAGGCAGGTGGGAGCAATCAACAGGGACACAGGCTGAACCAAATGGAGAGACAGGACAGGGTGTGACAGTACCCTCCCCTCAAAGGGCGGCTTCCAGAAGCCCACAGGAACACAGAACAGGGCCGGAAGAGGGGGACCCGGATGGAGGGCCGAGAGGGACAGAGGGCCCGATGATCAGGAGGCAGGGACCAGCAGAGTCCGGGGGCCTGCACCCAGGGCAGAGGAGGCAATGACGACGACGGGCTCTTGGGGGCCTGCGCCTGGGGCAGAGGAGGAGGCGACAACGGGCTCTTGGGGGCCGGCGTCTATGGCAGAGGAGCTCTGTAGACTGGGCCGGGAACAGAGTCTCTGCAGGCTGGGCCGGGGACATAGCTCTGCAGGCTGGGCCGGGGACAAAGCCCCTTGGACGGGCTGGACCGGAGACTCGTAGAAGAGCTGGACCGGATACGGTATGACCTCCAGAACCACCGTTGGCACTGGAGACGGTGGAGACGTCGGACTAGAGGGAGCGCCGACCTCTGGACAGGAGAGAGCGCCGACCTCTAGACAGGAGAGAGCGCCGACCTCTGGACAGGAGAGAGCGTCGACCTCTGGACAGGAGAGAGCGTCGACCTCTGGACAGGAGAGAGCGTCGACCTCTGGACTGGAGAGAGCATCCTCAGACGAGGCAACTTCAGACGAGCCGACTTCAGAGGAGGAGGTGACATTATCGGACGAGCCGACTTCAGAGGCGATGTCATCGGACGAGCCGACTTCAGAGGCGGCGACTTCAGAGGCGACGTCGTCAGACGAGCCGACTTCAGACGAGCCGACTTCAGAGGCGACGTCGTCAGACGAGCCGACTTCAGACGAGCCGACTTCAGAGGCGACGTCGTCAGACGAGCCGACTTCAGACGAGCCGACTTCAGAGGCGACGTCGTCAGACGAGCCGACTTCAGACGAGCCGACTTGGGAGGCGACGTCGTCACACGAGCCGACTTGGGAGGCGACGTCGTCAGACGAGCAGACTTGGGAGGCGACGTCGTCAGACGAGTAGAAATGGGAGGCGACGTCGTCAGACCAGCAGAATTGGGAGGCGACGTCGTCAGACCAGCAGACTTGGGAGGCGACGTCGTCAGACCAGCAGACTTGGGAGGCGACGTCGTCAGACCAGCAGACTTGGGAGGCGACGTCGTCAGACCAGCAGACTTGGGAGGCGACGTCGTCAGACCAGCAGACTTGGGAGGCGACGTCGTCAGACCAGCAGACTTGGGAGGCGACGTCGGACCAGCAGACTTGGGAGGCGACGTCGTCGGACCAGCAGACTTGGGAGGCGACGTCGTCGGACCAGCAGCCTTGGGAGGCGACGTCGTCGGACCAGCAGCCTTGGGAGGCGACGTCGTCGGACGAGCAGACTTGGGAGGCGGCGACGTCATCAGACGAGCCGACTTCAGAGGAGACGTCATCAGACGAGCCGACTTCAGAAGAGACGTCATCAGACAAGCTGACTTCAGAGGAGACGTCATCAGACGAGCCGACTTCAGAGGAGACGTCATCAGACGAGCCGACTTCAGAATTGGAGGCGACGTCATCAGATGAGCCAACTTCAGGATTGGAGGCGACGTCATCAGACGAGCCAACTTCAGGATTGAAGGCGACGTCATCAGACGAGCCAACTTCAGGATTGGAGGCGACGTCATCAGACGAGCCAACTTCAGGATTGGAGGCGACATCATCAGACGAGCCAACTTCAGGATTGGAGGCGACATCATCAGGACAGGCACGTGCGTCGACTTCAGGAAAGGCACGGGCGTCGACTTCAGGACAGGAACGGGCGTCGACTTCAGGACAGGAACGGGCGTCGACTTCAGGACAGGAACGGGCGTCCACTTCCATCGACTTCAGGTCCGGGGGCGTCGGCTTCGGGTCCGGGGGCGTCGACCTCTGGTCCGTCGACTCCCGAACCGTCCACCCCTGGACCGTTGACCCCTGGACCGTCGACCTCTGGTCCGGAACCAGAACCATCTGCTTCGGGGACAGAACCGTCTGCTTCTGGGCCGGAACCGGAACCGTCTGCTTCGGGGCCCGAACCTTCTGCTTCTGGGCCGGAACCGGAACCGTCTGCTTCGGAGCCCGAACCTTCTGCTTCTGGGCCGGGACCGCCTGCTTCCAGACCGGTATCATCAGCTTCTGGGCTGGAGGCAGAGCTGCTGCAGGAGGAGCTGCCTGGCCAGGCTGGACCAGATGCGGTGCGACCTCCGGGACCTCCGCTGGAACTGGATGCGGAGCGTCCACCGGGACCACTGCTGGAGCTGGCTGCGACAGAGCAGGTGGTGCTGAGAACTGTGAAAGCAGGGAGGACAGACCGTCCAGCTGACGCTCCTTAAGGCTGAGGGTCCAATGGAGCTGGGCCAGCTTAGCCCGGAGATCGGCGAGCTCCGCTGGGTGAACACCGGGCTCGCTCGTCTGGTCCTGAGATGAGGAGGATAGAGCGTCCAGGCGGGATTCCTGGAAGCTGATGAGCTGGCGGAACCGGCCAAGCTCCGCCTGGAGACTGACGAGCTCAGTCAGCTGGGCTGCGGCCAACGCTCCTCCCTCAGCAGATGACGGGGGCGCCGATTGGGTCGGAGCCGGAACTGCTGGTCTGGCCGGGGGCTTGTCCAAACTGCTGCGCAGAGCAGGGGCAGCGGCGGGCACACAGCTCCGTCCCGGTACACAGGACTGCGGGGCAGCCCGGCGTCTCTCCCCACGCCGTGGAAAAGCGCCGGGGGAGCACACAGCCAGACGGGTGCCCACGTAACTGGAGTGATCCGAATGCGTCTCTCGATCCGGTCTCTCATCAGGCGCTGGGAGGGTGGAGAGGAAGGCCGAGGGTGCACGCTGGCGCCGTCGTCCGCGGCGAGGCGGAGCTGGAGCTGGAGAAGCCGGGTGGTGGCTTGGAGCGAGCCACTGGAGCAGGTACTCCCACGGGAGAATCTCCCCGCTGGATCCTTCAACGGGTTGCTTCATTCTGTCAGGGTGCGCTGGTGAGTGGAGCGGAGGTGAGGATCCAAATGCAGGGGAGAAAGCAGGCAGGCAGACAAACTGGACAACTGAAAGGGTTTTAATGATTCACGCATGCAGGACATGGAAACAATGAAGCAACAAGAGACAAAGGACTGGAGGGGTTTAAATACAGGAGGGCTGGGAGCTTGGGTGATTGGGAAACAAGAGGCAGGTGGGAGCAATCAACAGGGACACAGGCTGAAACAAATGGAGAGACAGGACAGGGTGTGACAGTTTGCATGTCCCGTGTGTCTGTGAATAAAATCCCTCTTAAACGTTCCTGTCTGCCTTCTCCCCTGCATTTGGATCCTCACCTCCGCTCCACTCACCGGCACGTCCTGACAAAGCCAGCTTGAACAAGTGAGTCTTCAGCTGCTTTTTAAAGGAGACCACTGAGTCCACTGATCTCAGGCTCAGGGGGAGAGAGGTCCAGAGTCTGGGGGCCACAGCAGCAGATGATCTGTCACCTTTGACCTTTAGCCTGGTGCTGCACAACCAGTAGGCTTTGATCACTGGACCTCAGGGACCTGCTGGGGGTGTAGGGACTAAGAAGATCACCAATGTAAGATGGTGCTTGTCCATGTAAGGCCCTATAGACCAGAACCAGGATCTTGAAATGAACCCTGAAGTTGACTGGCAGCCAGTGAAGCTGGAGGAGAAGCGGGGTGATGTGGGTGTGTTTGGAGGACTTGGTCAGAAGCCGAGCACAGGCGTTCTGAACCACCTGTAGACGGTTCAGGGAGGTTCTGCTCAGACACGTGAAAAGACAGTTACAGTAGTCTAAGCGTGAGGAGATGAAGGTGTGGAGAACTGTCTCAAGTTCAGAGCGGGACAGAATGGGACTCAGCTTAGCAACGTTCCTGAGATGGAAGAAGGAAGAGCCAACAAGAGCACTGACATGAGAATCCAGGGTGAGAGCTGGGTCAAAGGTCACGCCAAGATTCCTGACAAAAGGTTTGGTGTGGGAAGCAAGCTGACCAAGAGAGTCTCTGACTTTGGGAACCAGCTTGTCTGGGGCACAGATGAGGATCTCAGTCTTACCTTCATTCAGCTGAAGAAAGCTCCCACCATCCAGGTTTTGATAGAGTCTAAGCAGGTGTGTAACAGCTGCAGCTTAGACATCTCATGGGGCTTAAAGGAGATGTACAGTTGGATGTCATCTGCATAAAGATGGTAGGAGATTCCTTTGAAGGAGCTCAGGATGTGCTGAAGAGGAAGCAGATAGAGGAGGAAGAGCAGAGGCCCCAGCACAGAACCTTGTGGGACACCATGGGTAAGAGAGGTGGTGGAGGACCTAAACTTGGAGACGGCCACAGAAAAGGAGCGCTCAGAGAGAAAAGAAGAGAACCACTCCAGAGCAGATCCTGATAGGCCTACCCAGTCTCTCAGCCTCTCCAGTAAAATGGGGCGTGTTGTAAGTATGTGTAGTAGGGAATGTTAATCGCGGTGTGTGGTGGATAAATGGAAAAGGTATGTAAAACATTTTTGCATGGGCCATTTGACTATAGATGAATTTAGAAAATTTATGATGAATTAGGAGAGCAACATTGTTCCTTTTGATCTTGAATAAATGTGAAAAGGGGGGTAGGATTTAATAAGCACTAGCTTCCTCCTACTCCTTTTCGAACAGAACATGATAATTTAATTTTTGTGTGATTATCAGTGTGATTTTATTTTTAATGTCTACAATGACTTTCTTATTACTATTGTTATAATAGTTATTTTTATTTTTATTATAATGTTTGAAATAAAGATTTCATTCATTCATTCATTCATTCAGTATAAGGTACACCTGTGCAGTACTCATGATGTCAGCTCAGCATCTTGATGTGGCACACCTGTGAGGTGGGATGGATTATCTCAGCAAAGCTGAAGTGCTCACTATCACACATTCAGACTGATTTGTTAACAATGTTCGAGAGAAATGGTGGTATTGTGTATCTGGAATGAATTTTAGATCTTTAAGTCCATCTCATGAAAAATGGGAGCAGAAACAAAGGTGTTGCGTTTATATTTTTGTTGAATGTATATTAAAGTCTAATGTTTATCAGTACGTAATAGACAATAATGAACTTTATCACAATATGCTAATTTTTTGAGGACCTGTGTGTGTGTGTGTGTGTGTGTGTCCGTGTGTGTGTGTGTGTGTGTGTGTGTGTGTGTGTGTGTGTGTGTGTGTGTGTAAGTCTGATTCGGATGTTGTAGACCTTCACTGTTGTGTTCTTGTATCCAGCAGAGGTGCTTCCAGATGTGCAGACGGAGCTGCAGGCCTATAAAGTTGTGACAGCTTTGTTTATCTGCCTGCTTCTGCTCCTCCTGTTCCTGCGGTTTATCAGACCCACCGTCAAAGCCTTGAGAAAGAGATGTGAGGACACACACACACACACACACACACACACACACACACACACGGACACACGGACACACACACACACACACACAGAGGAATCTACCAGCGGAGTCTAATGAACCACATGTAGAGGAACAGCGTTTCTTCTGAAGAGCTGTGGAACATCTGGGTCTCCAGAGGGGAAGAAATGCTACAGCTGCAGTGTTTACATGCATTTTCCTGCTTTTCAGTGTCAGACAGGAGGCAGCATCACTGGGTTGGACCTACACAGAGTCACAGCGGTGAGACACTTTTAACACTTCTTGTTTTTGAGCTTGGACAACTGTTGGATAATCCTCATTCTCTGCTCATCCGGGGTCGGATCACGGGATCAGCAGCCTAAGTAGGGAGCCCCAGACTTCCCAGCTCCTCTGGGAGAATCCTAAGGTGTTTCCTGGCCCCTGTCTGTGCTCTGAGTTGTCCTCACATATGAGTGTGACTATGGCAGAGTCACCAGAGACCTTCTGTAGATGGCAGCCTGGCCAGTTGTCTTTAGCTTAGAGGGTTTGTGCCCCAGCACTGCAGACCAGCTTGTCAGAGACACAACCTGTGGTCTAGCAAACTGTGAGTGTTCTGAGTCAGTATCCACGGTGACACGCGGTGGTCCACTTCTGCCATCGGGAGGAGGTTCGGTTTGGTTATTAAAGAGCAAGTAACGTCTAAATTAGGGTTAGGGTTAGGGTTAAACTAACTGAACTTTTTTTTGCTGATGAACTGTATAAATGAGTGTCTAATAGTGTTTTAAATATGTGTATTCATTATTTTAGCATTTTGGTGCATTTTCTTTAAAAATTAAAAATTCTGCCTAAATACCACAGTATAGCTCCACCTTCAGCTTAAAACATAGAGTTTGAGTCATTTTGAATACACTTTAGCCAATGGCTAAAGAGTAAGATACTACGTAAACCAGTAGAGTACTACGTAGCAGCTCTGTGTCAAAGTTGTAAAGCATCGAGAGTCTCGGCCACGCCTTGTGGCGAGTTGGGAGTTGGATTTGCAAGCGAGTGTAGGAGGTTAGCCGTAGTTCAGCATTAGCATATAGCATTAGCATATCCTAGTCTTTAGCATAGCTTTTAGTGTTGTACATACTTATTTAGTGTTTGCTTGGCTGTTGGATAGTGTAGTTTAGTTAGTGTTTGGCTGTTAGTGTAATTAGAAAAGTAGTTCGGGTTTAGTGCTCCATATCGTGTTAGTATGATGAGAAGGTGTAGTGTAGTATGGTTGCGGTGGCTCTGTGGGGTTGTACTCCTTTCCGCTGGACTTAGACATTAGACGCCAGTGATTGCGCGCAATCGGTGTCTGGAAAACAGTCAGCTCCCGCCTGGTGCTGTGGTTTGCAACCAGCATTTCACCCGTGATTCTTTCGCCAACATGATGGAGTTTGAACTGGGTTATTCTGCACGTCTCCGTTTGAAGAGGGAGGCCGTGCCCACCGTGGCTCTTCCGCGATTTAGATGCAGCCCACCGACTTTGCTCCCCCACCATGACGGGCTCCAGTCTGAGGTGAGTACGCTAAATAAAAGTTTTAACATCTTCTAAAGACAATTCCCTACCTAAATGCAAAGTTTGCGAGACGTGGTTCACTTCATTTAGCTAATATCAGTCTGCACTGCCTTCGGGCTGATTTGTCAAGTTCACAAAATGTGGAATGGGATGTAAGGTTAGAATCAGCGGCGAATCGGAACATTCTCGAAGCCCTGGCCGACGAAACGGTCCACATGACTATTACTGTCAGGCTCGGAGAAAATTCGGGTTGTTTTTGTGTCAGTCGGTAATTCTGCAACAGTGACTGTAACTAACGCAGCACTAGCTGACAGACAGCATTACAGCTTGTGACCCGGTTCTGTGAGGAATTCTGTTCAGGAGGTCGCATTTCAGGCTCTCCACATCATATGTGACTGACTTTTACGTTATAACAACGATCACACACTAGGAATGTTATAAAGCGCCTATATGGGACAGTTTCTTTTGTATATTATCTGACTTTATAAACTCCAACAACAATGTGCTTCTATTTTTTTTTTCAGGCTAAATCTACCCAAGACACTGGCTGTCAGACTGATTTAGTAGTCTGCAAGAATGCACTTGTCCAGGCTGACGTGAAGCCTAACCAGCGTAGCAAAGGTGAATTATTTTTAATAATCGTCTATGTAAACATTTTATTGCCTTCTAGTTTTAATTTGTTTTACAGATTATTGTTACACCTGATTTTATGCTCTTTTAAACATTTATAAATGTGCTGCTTCTTTGTTTTTTATAGAGCTCACAGCCGCAGTGTGTCTGGTGACACGGGGACCATGACGGAAATTCATCTTCCAGAAAGTCCCAGAGCAACGTCCACACCCCTGAAAAGACCAAGATGTGAGGTGTCTGCTGTTGATTCCAGCTTCCACCTCAGTGACAGTGCAAGCTCAGTGAACTGTTCAAGGTAAAAAAATTAAAACATTTCAGAATTTTTAAGATATTAACAATTAAATAAGTATGTGATTACATCATGACGTCATGAAGGAGGCTACTGATTCTGGCCCCTGTGACACTTGGTGGTGACGTGTGAGCTGATTCACCTGGTAAATAACTTTTACATTAAATATTTTGTTCTTTGCTATCAAAAGTAAATTAACTAATAACCTGCATTATTGCAGGACACTCAGCAAAATATGGACTCTACACCATGAGGCAGGCACACGTTAATACTCTATAAGAGCACATAAGGTGAGCAACACCACAGATTACTGTACACTGTCCTGGATTTGTTTTCTTTCTGCATCTCATCATTAGCCTGGCTGATCACCTGATAACTCCTGTCATCTGGTTGTGACAGCATGAGGATGTCCTCACACACCTGTAACCTATCAGCTCATCTGGCAGAATAGAGAGAGAAGAGACAACACCACATCTCCTGTTCCTGGAAAGCCTTCAGCCATCCTTCGATGACTGAGAACCTCCATCAGCTCTGTCTCCTGTCTGCCTACAATTATTATAATAAATATTGTGTTTGACAAGTTTTTGGTGCTGCCAAATGTCTCATTTTGATTCCAGTTTTGATATTTTAATGGATATTTATAAATTACATTAATTGAATTATCACATTGTTGCATGTTTAACTAGCTCTATTGTGATGAATTAAACTAGCACCTCACTGTTAAAAGCTCATTTTAATTTCAAGCATGTTTAAGTATTTATGGACATGAACAAAAATAGGAAATATATAAATTGAGATTTATTTAATTTATATAACAAATAAGGGGGAAAGAGTCATTGAAAGGCACATTCTTCTGGAAGCTCCTGATCCTGACGACACCAGCAGGAGACCAGCTGCAGACACCAGAGGATCACCTACGTCCAAGAGAGCAGCTGGTATCCGTAAATAAATAATGAAATCAGGGCAGTTTTAGTGGGCTGAACACATTACAGAATAATTTTCTCATGGGGTATTTTCATAACTTTATGCAGCAGACTGTAACTTGAGCCCAGGGCTACCGGAGAGCTGCTATCCAGCACGTTTCAGTGGTTTTCCTGCTTTAACGGGTTAGATTAGCTGTTAAGCAGCTCAGCTATTTGTTGCTGATTAAAACCAGGTGTGTTGAAGCAGATAAATCTCTAAAACATGCTGAATACTAGCTCTCTAGGGCCGTGGAGCCAAACCCTGCAGCTAATCCAATGCTATGGCTAACGGCTACTTACCATTCAGAGATGGTTCTGTTGGATCGGTTCCGGTAGTTTCAGGCAACTCACAAGCTCAAAACAATGAGGCTCAGGTCCGCTTGTCTCCTCCAAATAGACTTGGTCCCTTTCTTCTCGAGTGTCTGGGTAAGGAGGGGGAGAAACGTCCTCCACTACTGATGACTGCTCAGAGTGAAGGGAGCTAGCATCGTCTCCTTACCCATCGTCTTCGTCACTGCCGCGGCTCCCTCCTCTCGGTCCGCCAGGCAACGCCTACTAATGTTGCAGTTTTTAAAATTGATACGTGTGTGGAGAAGGACTCTGAGGCTCACTTGACCCGCTCTTTAAGGTTCTGACCTTGGCGGTCCACTTGAGTGTGTCACAAGTGGTGTTGTACCATCAGATTCAGTGACAATAGGGGAGGAGCCTAGAAAAATGGGTTGGACCTTTGAATTGTTTTAGTTTTCTTCAAATTGTATCTTGCTTTTTTGTCCAAGAACGCAAACATCCCCTACTGTCCACCTCCTTAAATGCACTAATGTTTTCCATATATGTGCAGTGCTGAGTGATCACGGTTCTCCACGTGAGCGTGGACAGTGATATAACTATGCAGTGTCCTATCTGAACCTCACAAACATTCAGGCGTGACGCCGGCATCGAGCCATGTTGCTGTTGGGTTAAAAAGCAGGAATGTGAGCCGACACGAGGAGCTGCATACGTGCTCAGATAAAACACGTGCATCTTCATTTCTTTAATATCTCTTTTTCAGGAAGTAATCACATAAGACCTGTGAATGCTGTTAATGTCTTTGAACTGCACCTCCTTCCTGGTTAGGTGTCAACACAGCACAGGCCAGCAGGTGTAGCCCAACATGGCGGGTGGCGGTGGACAGATACTTCTTGTCGTGTTTAAGTCACCATTTTTACCTTGTCAGTATCTTGTTTGGTTCTAAAGTAAAAGAGCTGTTAACAAAATCATTTAGTCATTGCTGACGACAACAACACGGTCTCAGAGCAGACTCCCTGCATCCGACGGCAGGTTGTGGTCCTCCAGCGGAGGGAGGGCTGAAGAGCTGTCAGCCTGATGACAAGGAGGTGTGGTTGGAGTCCCCAGAGTAACATGGATTTACTTCGTCCCACAGTGTCCTACCATCGAGGGAAAGCAGCAGTGAACACCACTGATGGAGAGAAGAGACTATCGTACCCAGGTAGCTAGTTTCATTCAGACCTTCTCATTGTTGGAAGCTTGATCAGAAGCTGACTGTGTCTGATGGTGTGTTCTTGTCACCAGCTCTAGAGCGTCTGATGATCAGTGACAGCAGTGATGCTTGATCCTACCTCCGCCCTCCTGATGATCAGCTCCTAAACCTAGAAATAAACGCCATAGCCACTACCCCCCCCCCCCCCCCAAAAAATTGCAAAATAAAATTATGGAAACAGCTGATGTCGTTAGGTCCATTTTAGGGGGGGCTTCAGCCCCCCCTAAAATAATCACAAGCCCCTCTGTCATTATTTTTTTATTTAATTTTTTTTCTGTTAACTTTTTTATTTGTTCACATCTACACGCTCAACACAATCATGACACATGTGAAGCTGGTGCAAATCTCTCCCTGCTCTCCTCAACAAGTAGCCTCTCCACCAGCCAATCACAGACAGCTCAGTTTTATCCAATCAAAGCATGTCCAGGAAATACTGCTTTACAGAAAAACACCCATTTAACAGCTTATTGAACTGCTTTCTGCTGCTGGTTAGCTACCAGTCACCATCCACTGCCTGCAAGATACTTTGTTGTAATTCATGTGTCATGATTAGGGTGACTTCCAGAAAAGACACATTGCCCATTCCTAAAACTGTTAAATTGCACTCTTTTCAGTTAAAGAGGACTTTTAATTTCAACATATAAAGTGTTTCTTCTCTGTTTGGTCAGACATAAATGAAATAGGTGGATTGGTGCTGCATCTGCAGTGATGCGGGCGTTGTACCGGTCTGTCGTGGTGAAGAGAGAGCTGAGTCAGAAGGCGACGCTCTCGATTTACCGGTCGATCTACGTTCCTACCCTCACCTATGGTCATGAGCTGTGGGTAGTGACCGAAAGAACGAGATCGCAGATACAAGCGGCCGAAATGAGTTTTCTCCGGAGTGGCTGGGCTCTCCCTTAGAGATAGGGTGAGAAACTCGGTCATCCGGAGGGGCTCTGAGTAGACCCGCTGCTCCTCCACATCGAGAGGAGCCAGTTGAGGTGGCTCGGGCATCTGGTCAGGATGCCTCCTGGCTGCCTCCCTGAGGAGGTTTTCCGGGCACGTCCAACCAGGAGGAGACCTAATGGGAGATCCAGGACACGTTGGAGGGACTATGTCTCTCACCTGGCCAGGGAACACCTTGGGATTCCCCCGGAGGAGCTGGCCCAAGTGGCTGGGGAGAGGGAAGTCTGGGCCTCTCACCTTAGGCTACTGCCCCCGCGACCTGACTCCGGATAAGCGGATGAAAATGGATGGATGGATGGAAAACGTATCTTCTGCCTTTTAGCCCTAACATCACTGTTACATATACATAAAAATATTATTCTTGTTATAATATATTTCTTGTATATATTTTATTTGAATTCAACACGAAGAAGCAAACAGCAAAAGCTTTACTATTTCACGGTTCCTCTCAAGTCATCGCAACATAACTCAGTAGTGGCTCTGATCGCATTAATAACACAGACAGGCCCACAATAATAAAAACATGCTGGTTTAAGCAGTTTTTCAGAGTTTTCATTGAATGTTTTCCACAACAGAATGACAGTAAAAGTACCAGTAATATTTTTTAGATCTATTTATGTTTGTTTTTAATTCATTTTCCACTAAAATCAGCATCTCATTGAAAAAAATCCACACTTTTTTGCTATTTTTTATAATTCAGAAACAAAACGTTTTTTTAACAAGACAACAAATCTCTTCTAATTTTAGGTGAAAGAATAAACATCAGATTCTAATCTCTAAATATTTCAGATCTAATCTAATAATAGAGTTTCTTAGAGTTCGTTTTTGCCTCAAATATCTGAGAATAAATGATCAAAGCTTCCATTTATTCTCATTACGTCTTCACTGCTTTAAGGGGCTCAGCATGTGGCAGGTATCTGACACCGCAGCACCTGTCTGTGTTAGAGCCTCCATGGTGTTTATCGTTGTAATGCTAATAAAGGCCATTTTTATTATTACCACTACTGGTGACCAATAAGTGGTGATACTCTATTTAACTAGAATATCACCTGCTTGGTCTTCTTGTTTTAGTCTGAAGATTCTAGGATTCTTTCATTCATTAAGGGATCGTACGCACGTCGTTGGATTCAAGAAACAGTCAGGTTTATAAAATTCAAGAGTTTATTTTACAAACAATTAAGACTTGACAAACTGGTTAAACTATTGTACTGTGAGAGGATGGAACTAAGGACGGTGTCTGGAACTTATGTGTGAATATAATGAATTCAGAGTCTCCGTATCTCAGAAATCGGAGTTCTGGATGGAAAGAATTTGGTTTGCAAATAAGCTAGAAAGATATCATCAAAACCACATACAGACGCTATCTCGCTGTGTTCTGCCTCACCCGTTCTGAAGACCCCCGATTGGATCCGAGATGTCAAGGAGCCGGCGACCCCACTGCACGTGGTTCATAGAACAAACCTCGATGCGACCAAATCCGTCCTGGGATGTCCCCGGGTCACAACGATAGATGAAAACGAGCGTCTTAAACAACTCTGAAGGAGTTTGCGTCAGCTTGTACTGCAGATACTATCGTGTTGTTCTCAGCTTCGCAGGTGCGAAAAAGGTTTAAGGTTTGGACAACGTGTCAAAATCCTTCTGGTGAAAGAGGCTTTCGCTCAGATGGCTGGTCTGAAGCGTTTCTCTGGAACCCTCGAACTGTTGAACTGTTCAAACTGAGGGGAAAACCAGAGCTGGCTAGTTTTATGGTGGACTAGCCAACCACAGGTTGACACGTTTGAAGATATCACCAGGCATCTCAGAACACACCCTCTTTGACCTGGACACTCTGAATCTGGGCAAAAGGTTAACTATGTGTCATGGGTTATCCTGACTTTACTTTGTTTTTGTATGAGTGTGCAAATGGTGATGACCTCATCCAGTAAACACGCTAAGCATATATCATTAAACAGATCAACGGACATTTCATTGTATAAAATTATAAAATCTTATTTCTTCTGGGAATAAAGGAGTTCGTTTAAAAGAGTTTCTCTGTGAAAGACCTTGGAGGAGAGAGAATGCTATTGTTTATCCGTTATTATCTCTCAGGCTCTGATTCCAGCTGGTGTGAGGAAGCAGCTCTGATTAAAGGGACTACGTGTAGACTTCCAGTCTCCTGTGAGGGGAAAATATTGTAGGTTGTGTCATAGCCAGGTTAAGTTGACCTGGCTGTAGATCTTGACCCGTGGGATCTCAAAATCAGGCCATTTCGTGATGTGACATCATGGACCTGTCTAATTACTGGAAAACCTGCTTTTGACCTCTTCATGTCAGACTCGGCACCGAGACATGAAACACGACTCAGAAACAACAAAGACTCTGTCGAGTACCTTTGAACACGTTTAACTCACGAGTGTACAGCTTTTTCTCCTCCGTGCTCACTCAGGCGTGTTTTGGTGGCCCGGGCGTGCTCCACACACACTCTGGATCTGCGTTAAAGTCCCACCTCCGTTTGATTGACAGCAACAGGCAGATTCTGCACAGTTTCTTCTTTAAGATTAAAACTCCAAACGGGAAACTGTCAGTAATGCGGGACATGAGTCTCAATTTGCGGGACACGTGAAAAGTAATGAAAATGCGGGACTGTCCTGCACAAAGCACCTACATAGGTCGGCGGCCGCCCCTAGCCCTGACCACCGGCACCCCTCTGTTAATGCCACAATGGACTATTCCTTTAAGACGCCGATGCACAAACAGGAAGAGATTGGTAGTCATTCCAGTCCAATCCAGTTGGTGGCAGTAATGCAAATTGTTGTTTGCTAAGTGCCACAAGAACTCAAATAATAATAAGAAGAGAGGCGGGAGCGTTCGTAACAAACTCGAAGCGGTAGTGAAATCATGAAGCATGAAATGGAGTTATCCTCGTGGCTCCAACAAGAGAAAGGAGCAGCTCGTTTTAAGAAAGCTTTTATCTTCACTTCCAAAAGGGACGTCATTTTTCTTTGTAAACATCAAAGGAAGCAGAAAAGGAAAGACAATCGAAAATGTTTAAAGGGAGGAAAACATAGACCAAAATGGAAAATAGAAGAAAACAAAGAAAGGCTAAAGCACAGGAGCGCTGACAGGAAGAAGAAAGCAGAGCAAATATTGAAGGCACTCAACGGGAGAGAAAGACAGGAAAAAAGAGGAGGACTAATAAAAAGGGAAGATAACTCGTGTCAGAAGAGGGCAGAGTTTTGCAAATACAGTTAAAGATGTCGAAAATTTAGTGTAAGGGGGCTGCATGTCTGTGTTCGCCTCGGGCCCCCAAATAGCTAAATCCGCCACTGGGGTAAACAGCGAGTGCATAAGAGGGGCCGGACTGATGTTTTTGGGCAAAACTGCAGGAAAAGTGGCTGTTTAAGATTTTATCTTCATTCTTTTTATTTAACGTCTTCATTGTAAAACGTGTACCCCCCCCCCCACACACACACACCCACAGGTGAGACATGGGCCCATGCAGGTGTCTCTGTCTGTTCCGATGCTGCTAAGCGCAATATTTTTAATTTATTATTCAGCCTGTTTAAAAACTCAGTAATGGATATGATAGAAAATGTAGCAAAGTATAAAAAAACATACCCAAGTTAAAGTAAGTATAGACTTTAAAAATAACTTCAAAGTGTAAATAAACAAAAAAGCTACTTAATTACATTAAAGCGAGTAAATGTAATCCATTACTTTCCACCTTTGAGCCTGCCACATCAGTTTATGCATCAAACAGGCCGTGTTACTGGCGTGTTACTTCACAGAAGTAACTGATTATCTCCCACACAGCCAGACTTGGACCAGCAACCTCAAATAAAGCATCCAGCCACCCGGAGTGGGGGCAGCTTTACTTCATTTCTGTGTGGAAGCTAGATGTTAGCAGCAGGGGAGTGCATAGAGGGCAGTGACCTCTGAGGGAGAGACAGCAGATGATGAGCGAGAGACAGGGCGAGGGAGGAAGACAACAAAAGCCCTAGATGCCATGAGGAGACAGATGCTGCCTTCACGTGCTCCTCATAAACTCCCGATCCTTGCTGAAAAGTTCCCACGCGCTCAGAGGGAGGTTTTCTAAGGCTCGAAAAAATCAAGCAAAGGAAATTTGTCAGAAGATGCGTAAATCACAAGTAGCAAGATTTACAAACATAAAAATCTGCTAAATGGTACTTTTGCACGAATTTTTAATAGCCTCTTTTTCAAAAAGAACCACGAATAATTTACACTTTATCTAGCACATTTCAACAAATAGTATCCATCCATCCATCGTCTATACCCGCTGGTTGAACTGTTATTTAACAGACTTTAGCATAACCTATATTTCTTTGTGAAATGATAAATATAAATGATACAAGATGAGCTTCGTCATCCCTGAGTCACGCATCTGCTAGCAACCTGACGCAGCCCGCGGGGCTAGTCGCTGAGATTTCCGACCGTCGGTGAAGGCAGCGGGAGTCCTTCCAGTCGGATGAACGTGACGAGCAGACTCGGGGCCGAAGAGCAAGGTTTCCTGGCGGAGCTGCGGAGGGAACCGGACCGGACCGGACCGGGTCGAGCCCAGCCGTGCTGTTCGTGTCTGTCTGCGACACAAATCCTCCTCGCTCTGAATGCAGCATCGGCCACCATGGCTCCATCGCTGTCCTCTTGTTTTCACCGCTGAAGTCACGTCGTTGGATGCTCCGGTAACCGGAGGAGGAAGGAGGAGGCGGAGGGGGCATCCCTAGCGGTCTTCGGCTACCAGGTGAAATAATCGGGACCTGTGTGCCATGTTGGGGCTGACGGTGAGGGACTCTTGTTGGGCCAGGGACGGCAGCTAGTGGGGGTGGGGGTGTCTTGTGGGGAGGATGCTGCTGGTGCTGGGGGAGGAGGGGACGGTTAGCGGTACCGTCTGGCCTCGGCCCATCTCTCTCCCCACACACACCAAAGACGGCGTCTCGCCTCCGTGCCAGGTGGATGAACACATCCATCACGACAGGCGGCTCCTCCGCCCTGAAACACCGACCGTGAGCCTCTTAGCTTCTCCAGCCTTGTCCCCTGGCGTCCAGCTAGCTAGCCGGCTAACACCCCCAGCTAGCATCCTTGGCTAACCCGCATCCTCCACCCGAGCCTCCACAGGCTCACCACCTCCGGCCACGGGTGTCAGGGAGGCCTTCAGTGGTCCTCCTCCCGCCTGACCCTTGGGAATGTACCGGAGCGGATGTTATGTAACCGATAACGACATCACACGCACTTGAAACAAAAGCTGTTGTTTGTGTGTGTGTGTGTGTGTGTGTGTGTGTGTGTGTGTGTGTGTGTGTGTGTGTGTGTGGTCAGCCATGGCTCACCCACTGATGCTGGATGGGTAAGCGACAAGGCCACTGGCTTCTTCCTCTTCTACCTTAATGTTTATTACCTCAGGGGAGGTAAACACACACACACACACACACACACCCCACTGCTTCTGCTCGTTTGTAAGTCATCCTTTAGTTTTGGTGAAATTTCACCCGTCTAGCTTTTATGTTCTCGTGTCTCATCTCCAGACTCGTGCGACGGTCACACAGCAGGGACGGCCTTCGCAGAAGAAGAAGAAGAAAATATCATTTCTATAGCGCCTCTCAAGATAAAAATCACGAGGCGCTTCACAAAGACAAAAAAATGTAAATATATAAAAAAGCATTTAGAAAAATGTTTAACAATATATTTAAAATGAGCAAAAATAGGCTATTGGGTTTTAAAAGAAATAAAATGTAGAGAGAGAGAGAGAGTGAACAGGAAAGAGGGAGATCAGTGGATCCTGAGGAAGGTGGAATAGGTGGGGAGAGCAGAATAAAGAGAGAGAGGTGAAGAAGGTCATACAAAAGCCAGCTTGAACAAGTGAGTCTTCAGCTGCTTTTTAAAGGAGACCACTGAGTCCACTGATCTCAGGCTCAGGGGGAGAGAGGTCCAGAGTCTGGGGGCCACAGCAGCAGATGATCTGTCACCTTTGACCTTTAGCCTGGTGCTGCACAACCAGTAGGCTTTGGTCACTGGACCTCAGGGACCTGCTGGGGGTGTAGGGACTGAGAAGATCACCAATGTAAGATGGTGCTTGTCCATGTAAGGCCCTATAGACCAGAACCAGGATCTTGAAATGAACCCTGAAGTTGACTGGCAGCCAGTGAAGCTGGAGGAGAAGCGGGGTGATGTGGGTGTGTTTGGAGGACTTGGTCAGAAGCCGAGCACAGGCGTTCTGAACCACCTGTAGACGGTTCAGGGAGGTTCTGCTCAGACACGTGAAAAGAGAGTTACAGTAGTCTAAGCGTGAGGAGATGAAGGTGTGGAGAACTGTCTCAAGTTCAGAGCGGGACAGAATGGGACTCAGCTTAGCAACGTTCCTGAGATGGAAGAAGGAAGAGCCAACAAGAGAACTGACATGAGAATCCAGGGTGAGAGCTGGGTCAAAGGTCACGCCAAGATTCCTGACAAAAGGTTTGGTGTGGGAAGCAAGCTGACCAAGAGAGTCTCTGACTTTGGGAACCAGCTTGTCTGGGGCACAGATGAGGATCTCAGTCTTATCTTCATTCAGCTGAAGAAAGCTCCCACCATCCAGGTTTTGATAGAGTCTAAGCAGGTGTGTAACAGCTGCAGCTTAGACATCTCATGGGGCTTAAAGGAGATGTACAGTTGGATGTCATCTGCATAAAGATGGTAGGAGATTCCTTTGAAGGAGCTCAGGATGTGCTGAAGAGGAAGCAGATAGAGGAGGAA
>NC_091747.1:66280830-66328330 GCF_043380555.1 Nothobranchius furzeri
GAGAGACCAACTCTTATCTGCCCCTGGGAGCCCCGTAATGCATAGCGTCATTTCAACATGGCGGTGTCCGCGACACGATTTATATGCAGGTAGCGGCGCTGCGGCTGCTTTATATAGCGACTCGTTGCATTCTCCCTCAACCCAAATCCTCGGATCACGCATTTTAGCTAAAACGCTAACGTTAGCTTGCCTTGCGTTGACTGTAGAGTTGTGGGTGATGGTCACGCAGATGTGTCATGAGATTTGAAGCGTTGTTGCCTTTCACAGACACTTTTTCTGCACGTGCTGCAAACAGGATAGCCGCCCGTCTTCTATAAACTCCCTCGGCATTCTTAAAATATCTAAAATATGCCTGTCCTTCCGACTTTGTCTTCTTTGAGGGATAATAAATGTCCTGAGCGCTGCCGTCTCCTCCTTTGACCATTATTTCAGCTTTAGCTTCAAGAAAGTTTTGGTTGTAAAGAACAAAGTGCGCATTTGCCGCCGGTGTCAGATGATACGGTGGCTGGTAAGGGTCACTGCGCCTCCACCGCAGCCACAATAATCCACCAAGATAATATAGTTTTTTTTAAAAACAAGATGGTTATTATTATTGTCAACTTTTTTTTTTACCGGGGTTTAGCGCTACACCGGTTACCGTGACAACCCTACCTGATCGGTCAGCTTTGATCTATTTTGAAAACTCCGATCAAAACCGATAGGGGCGCCATCGGCCGATTACGATCAAATGCCGATCCATCGGTGCATCCCTAATATATATATATATATATATTTATGTGTATATGTATATATGTATGTATATGTATATGTATATATGTATATATATATGTGTATATGTACAGTGGGGCAAAAAAGTATTTAGTCAGCCACCGATTGTGCAAGTTCTCCCACTTAAAATGATGACAGAGGTCAGTAATTTACATCATAGGTACACTTCAACTGTGAGAGACAGAATGTGAAAAAAAATCCATGAATTCACATGTCAGGATTTTTAAAGAATTTATTTGTAAATCAGGGTGGAAAATAAGTATTTGGTCACTTCAAACAAGGAAAATCTCTGGCTCTCACAGACCTGTAACGTCTTCTTTAAGAAGCTTTTCTGTCCTCCACTCGTTACCTGTATTAATGGCACCTGTTTGAACTCATTATCTGTATAAAAGACACCTGTCCACAGCCTCAAACAGTCAGACTCCAAACTCCACTATGGCCAAGACCAAAGAGCTTTCGAAGGACACCAGGAAAAGAATTGTAGACCTGCACCAGACTGGGAAGAGTGGATCTACAATAGGCAAGCAGCTTGGTGTGAAAAAATCAACTGTGGGAGCAATTATCAGAAAATGGAAGACATACAAGACCACTGACAATCTCCCTCGATCTGGGGCTCCACGCAAGATCTCATCCCGTGGGGTCAAAATGATCATGAGAACGGTGAGCAAGAATCCCAGAACCACTCGGGGGGACCTGGTGAATGGCCTGCAGAGAGCTGGGACCACAGTAACAAAGGTCACCATCAGTAACACACTACAACGGCAGGGAATCAAATCCTGCAGTGCCAGACGCGTTCCGCTGCTGAAGCCAGTGCATGTCCAGGCCCGTCTGAAGTTTGCCAGAGAGCACATGGATGATACAGCAGAGGATTGGGAGATTGTCATGTGGTCAGATGAAACCAAAGTAGAACTTTTTGGTATAAACTCAACTCGTCGTGTTTGGAGGAGGAAGAATACTGAGTTGCATCCCAAGAACACCATACCTACTGTGAAGCATGGGGGTGGGAACATCATGCTTTGGGGCTGTTTTTCTGCTAAGGGGACAGGACGACTGATCCGTGTTAAGGACAGAATGAATGGGGCCATGTATCGTGAGATTCTGAGCCAAAACCTCCTTCCATCAGTGAGAGCTTTGAAGATGAAACGTGGCTGGGTCTTCCAACACGAAAATGATCCCAAACACACCACCCGGGCAACAAAGGAGTGGCTCCATAAGAAGCATTTGAAAGTTCTGGAGTGGCCTAGCCAGTCTCCAGACCTCAACCCCATAGAAAATCTGTGGAGGGAGTTGAAAGTCCGTGTTGCTCGGCGACAGCCCCAAAACATCACTGCTCTCGAGAAGATCTGCATGGAGGAATGGGCCAAAATACCAGCTGCTGTGTGTGCAAACCTGGTAAAGACCTATAGTAATCGTTTGACCTCTGTTATTGCCAACAAAGGTTATGTTACAAAGTATTGAGTTGAATTTTTGTTATTGACCAAATACTTATTTTCCACCCTGATTTACAAATAAATTCTTTAAAAATCCTGCCATGTGAACTCATGGATTTTTTTTCACATTCTGTCTCTCACAGTTGAAGTGTACCTATGATGTAAATTACTGACCTCTGTCATCATTTTAAGTGGGAGAACTTGCACAATCGGTGGCTGACTAAACACTTTTTTGCCCAACTGTATGAAGACGTTCCGGATGCACTGTAACTTGGCTTCCCTCAGCATCGTGTGCTGTGTGCTCTGGAAACAGCTGTAGAAGGTAGGGGAGAGGAGAACCAAACCAAAAGAGACTGGAGCTGTGAAGACTCAAAACAGGAGAGGCCCTTTACGCAACAGGTCATGTTCTCCGGGCGTGTGTGTGTGCGTGTGTGTGATTGTAACATCCTGTCATGTGATGCTATCGCCATAGCTTATGTCTCAGACCATAATGGCTGAGTTTCTTACCACACATGTAGATGTCAGGAGGTGACCTGTTGACCTGTGTCCCTCCCTCCCTGCAGGTGAGTACATCAAGAACTGGCGACCGCGTTACTTTCTGCTGAAGACAGACGGCTCTTTCATCGGCTACAAGGACAAACCGCAGGATTCAGACCTGGCTTATCCTCTCAACAACTTCTCTGTAGCAAGTATGAGCTGAGCATCCGTCCCAGACACCGTACTCCATCAGCTGTAATCTAACACAGCTTGTCTCTGTGGACCCTACAGAATGCCAGCTGATGAAGACCGAACGGCCCAAACCCAACACCTTCATCATTCGCTGTCTACAGTGGACCACCGTCATCGAGAGGACCTTTCATGTGGACTCTCCTGATGAGAGGTGAGCCTCAGCTGCTTTCTCACGTCACACATATCGATCTGGTTTTATTATATTAACTTAATGCCTTCTAATAGGTATAAATCTATAATAATAACTAGCTCCACCAGCAGTTATCAACAGGTGTCACTCTCCACTCAACTCCAGTTTTATTTAAATAGCAGTTCAAAGACATAAACCTGCCAGTGAAGTGCTGAGCAGACAAACATAACATCAATACAAGAAGCTAAGTCAATAAAACCGAATAACAGTAAAAGACTATCGCCACCCCACAGATCATAAAACACGTCTTCAGCTTTGATTTAAACACAGCTGCAGAGGAGGACTGCCTAACGTGTAATGGAGTCTGGTTCCAGAGTTTTGGTGTTGCCTCGTCTTCAGCGCTGACCTGAGGACCAACAGCAGGTCTTCAGAACAGAGCTCTGATCAACAAGCATCTTATTGTGTTCAATGTGGTTTTCAACTATTTAGTCATTTCCATGTAAACAAACCTAAATGTAGACATTCATAAAAAATGTAACCATCATCCAAATGTTCTCACACCTGTAAGAGTTCAGTGGTCCCTCGCTATAATGCCGTTCACCGCTTCCAGACTCGCAGTTTAGTGTGCTTTGTAACTCATTCGCTGCCGGCCGTTTCCTGATCGGGGCTCACTCCTCACCCCTGCCACATGGACCCAAGGGATAAACCATCAACCCTGCTCAATGGTCAACTTTCCTCGTGGGGTCACACCCATTAGGACAGTGGGAGGGTTAATAAGGTCTAGTACTCCTCGGAGACCTTTCCATATAGCTGCTCAAAAGGGGGACACCCCGTGGAGGCCTGGGGTACTTCCCAGACTGCAAATAACAGTACATCCGGATCATAGTCTTAAGAGTACAGTTGAACCGCTCCACCAGCCCATCAGTCTGCGGGTGGTAGACACTAGTTCACACCGACGTGACCCCTAATAATACATACAGTTCCAGAAGTGTGCGAGACAAGAACATAGTGCCATGTCAGTTAGGATCTCTTTTGGGATCCCATCCCGGAAGATAACCTGAAACAGTGCCCGTGCCACAGTTTTAGCAGCGATGCTACGCAGTGGCACGGCTTCAGGATGCTGAGATGTGTAGTACACTAGTACTAGAGCAAACCGATATCCCCATGCACTTATGGGAATTGGACCGATTATATCCATTCTGAGGACTTCAAACAGGACCTCCATCAACGAGAGAGGCCGCAGCGGCGCCGGCGGGGTGGCCCAAAGATTTACCAATTGGCATTCCGAGTAGGCCGCACACCAACGGTGGATGCCCGGCCAGTAGAAAAGATCCATCACTTGAGAAATAGTTTTTTAATGTCCCAAGTGTCCGGCCATGGTGTTGTAATGAGCCGCCGCCTGGAAAACCAATTCCCAACAGCTTTTAGGCACCAGCAAATGGGTAATTTCTGTGTCTCTTTGGGTGTCACGACTCACCCTTCAAAGTCTTTCCCTAATCAATGCAAAATAGGCATAGGAGAGAGGGGAGTCAGGGCACACCTTATGACCATCAATGGCATTACCTGGTAGAAGGCTGAGTGTAGAGTATCATTACGAGACTGTTCCAGTAGGAAATTCTCAGTGTGTTGAAATGGGGCAACGACTGGAGCTCCTACCGGGCGTCCCGCTGCTCCTCCACCACCTGGAGCAGTGCCGCATAACCTTCCATCACCATTGAACACCCTCCTCACCTTACAACTGACCAATGGTCGTAAATGCATCCCCACACATTGTTCCACCAACCCTTTGAACTCGGGCCAATCAGTACCCAAGATCGGGTGTTGCGACAGGCGGGAGCTAGCCGCAGCCCAAATCGTATGCTTTTGGCCCTTAAAAGTAAATGTCCAGCTGGAGAGCGGGATACTCTTGCACATCACCATGAATGCATTTAATTAACACCCCTGATTCGTTCCCCATAGCCTCAGAATTTCTAAACACTTTAATATTTTTACATCTTTTGTTTTTGTGAAGCTCCTCGTGATTTTTATCTTGAGCGGCGCTTTAAAAATGATACTTTCTTCTTCTTCTTCTTCTTCTTCTTCTTCTTGTTCTTGTTCTTGTTCTTGTTCTTGTTCTTGTTCTTGTGCTGCGAGTATCCCAAATCCACTAGCACATGGTGTGCCCCCCCCCCCCCCCCCAACCTTACATCCACTAGAAAGGAGTCCTTCAGTTTGGTCTGGACTTGTCTGGTCATCTTGGCTACCTGGTCGTCATACGTGGCCGGAGGCCCTGCACTTCCAGCAGTGGGGTGGTGCGGCAACATCCGTCCTGGGACTGGGAACCGGAGGCGGCAGCAACCCACTGCCTGCTGTTGCCTCTGCTGGCCGGTTCCTCTGAGGCGCTGGAGTCAGTTGGTGGGAGGGGGCTTCCCGGAGCTCCGATACTCGGCGAGAGTGTCGAACCGCCAGGTGGTCCTCAGCCAAGGTGATCGCCAGCTAGAGGTCACCGGGCCTGTGGCATTTTACGCTCTCCTCAGTCCCCGGTGGTAGACGCTCCACAAACTGCTCCAACTTGATCTTCTCCACCATAGCTTGCTAGTCGTCCGATGATCCCAGGCAAAGCCAGCGCCCAGCTGCATCTCACAACTGTTTAGCAAAAGCGAAGGGTTGATCTACCTGTCCCATTATGAGCGTGCAGAACTTACGTCAATAGTCCTCAGGCGTACACCCAGCCAGTCCAGCACTGCCCTCTTCAGGTCATTGAAGCCTCGGCCACTTGGTGGGAGCGCCATCGCTGCCACTTATGCCTCCCTGGTTAGCAGTGGGAGAAGCCGGATCCTCCACTCCCTGCTCTGCCACTGGCAGGTGGTGGCGGTGAGCTCGAACACATCCTGGAATGCTTTGGTCATTTGCCAACGTCATCCATTGGAGCGTGATGGCGGGGGTCCCGGTGAGGCCTCTTGACTGGCAGATCTGAACCGGGTGGCCAGATGTTGTAGTATGGCCGTCTGTTGCTCGACTTGGGCCTGCAGCAGCTCCATCTGCCGGAAACACCGCTCATGTGACTCACGATGAAGCTGAGCAATGTCCGCCATCACTTGCCCCAGGGCAGTCACTGGCTGGGCCTGTTGACCGGGGGGGGGGGGGAGTGTGTTTGAGCCTTCCACATTCCGTTACACCAGATGATGTGCATGAGCTCCTCATACGGGCCACCACTGTAGCTATCTCAGCTACCAAAGGGTTGCACGTGCAAATAACACACACACACACACACATTGACAGCCTGGTTTTATTCATACCCTGCGTCAGGCCAGCTTTCCACTGTTGTAGCTTCACTCTTAGGGCAGTTCATCACCGTCTCATCGGATCAATCTCAGCTCCTCCTTCAAAAGTTCTGAAAGCTCCTCGCATACTTTCAGAACCTCTCCTCCTGCGCCTCCTCCGGATGATCCAGCTGTGTCCAGTGACGTTCCCGTGGACACACCCACTTTGTGTTCTGTGTTACGAGGAAAACGGTTTGAACTTTGAGAACGTTTAAAAAATGAAAAGTGTGAAAATGTAAATGCCTGTAAAGTATAAAGTGGATAGCGAGGGGTTTGCAGCCTTAATGTCCCATGCTCTGGGACGAGCCCATCTCCCGGGGAGAGGAGAGCAACCGTGCCAGCAGGAGCACGTTAGTGATCTGTGCTCCGGCGTGTCTAAATACAGGAGGAGGCGCGTGACGATGCCAGACTGGATCACTGAAGTCAGTGTGTGTGTGTGTGTGTGTGTGTGTGTGTGTGTGTGTGTGTGTGTGTGTGTGTGTGTGCGTGCGTGCGTGCGTGCGTGTGCGTGTGCGTGTGCGTGTGTGTGTGTGTGCGTGTGAGATCCCAGTAGTCGCGTACGCTACAAACATCTGTACTAGTAGTAAAAAATGAAGCGGACTACTTTGTGGATTCTGCCTGTTGCGGTTAATCTTAATGAACGAGGGGCCGCTGAACTTGTGAAGGGGTTAGGGTGCATCATCACTCTGAACTCAAACACTTGTGTAACAATAAAGTTTGTTTAGGCAAAAGTAGAAAAACGGACAAATTCAAAAATTCATTACATCTATAAACTTCCTCAAAAATACTAAAATCTAAATATTCACTGATGATGTCATAAAACCTCCCAACTGTTACATGCACCGTTGTCTTAAACATTTTCAAAATAAAACAATGATGGTGGACGCTGCTTGGCATTGAAAAGAGAGTAATATTAAAAACAAGAGACAATGTTTTCTGTGATGTTTATCCATGTGTGGGGTTGTAGGGGCCGCTTTGGCTCGGTCCGACTGTCAGAAGGACAGTTTGGTCTGCTGGTCTGTAGTCCTGTACTGTTGCCTTCAGGGACGAGTGGGCCGAGGCCATCCAGATGGTAGCAGAGTCTCTAGCTAAGCAGGAGGAGGAAGGCATCCTGTGCAGCCCCACGTCTCAGATTGAGAATGTCAACGAGGAGGAGATGGACACCTCCATCAGCCACTACAAACGAAAGGTACCAGTGGGGTGTTAGGGCTGTTTTAGACAGCTGCTGATGGAAAATGTGTTAAATTTGGTAAAACTAATTGCTGTTTCTTTCATGTATTTTACTCAGACAATGAATGACTTTGACTATCTGAAGCTTCTTGGCAAAGGCACCTTTGGAAAGGTAATTCTGGTGAGGGAAAAGGCTAGCGGCACCTACTACGCCATGAAGATCCTGAAGAAAGAAGTCATTATCGCCAAGGTCGGGATTATCAGACTCAGCTTTGACTTGTGTTCAGGTCTTGTTGCTGTTTGTGTAACCAGCAGGTGGCGCTCTGCTGATGCTCCTTTTCTCTAACCAATCACCTCTTTCATCTCATTTCCTCAGGATGAAGTTGCTCACACACTCACAGAAAGCAGGGTATTAAAAAACACGCGGCACCCTTTTCTAACTGTAAGTCTGACTGTAGATTACATCTGGTTGATGCTGTGTGGATCTGTAGTGACCTTCATGTTGTGTCTCAGTCTCTGAAGTACTCATTCCAGACCAAGGATCGACTCTGCTTCGTCATGGAGTACGTCAACGGAGGAGAGGTGAGAGGTCGCTGGGAGGTTTCACTGCTGTTTATGTGTTATTCATGATAGTAATAGCAGTAGTAACAGTAATAGTAACTCATTTTACCAGTAGCCATGTTAAACTCCTAAATCGCTGGAGCTGAGTCTGGGTGTGAACGAGCTGATGTAGCTGGCTGGGCTGCTGATTGGACCATTTTAAAGGTGTTACTGTGATTTGGGTTTCTTTTTCGATCACACATCATCAACATGATGTCCGACGGTGAAATATGTTCCTATGAACCGCAATCTCCACTTATTCGTTCATGCTTTCTACAAAATAATCCCACTAACCAGTCGGGAGAGCTGAAAGGAACTATTGGACTCAGGCTGCAGCGGTCCTGGTCCAGGTCGAACCCAGATGTGGTTCTAAACCAGAGTCATGATGTATCTGCTGACGATGTCTGAGCGTGGGGGGCTGGGGGTGTAATGTAATGTGCGTGAGCTGGGAGCCAGCACTGGGGGGGGGATGACACACATAATATAAATCTGACAGATCTGTTAATGCTTTGAACAAAACAATGTCCTAAACTAACAACTCAGCAGAGCAGGAGGTAAGTCATCAGAAACCACCAAGGCGTGTTCTAATGTAGATGTGCTGCAGGGGCGTCTGTCCTCCGTTTGTTAGCCGTTTAGCTAGCCAAGCAACGATACACGGGAGCTGTCTTGTAGCCTGGCCTTGGTCAAAAATTTCCCAGAATACAGCGTGGTATTTTCAAAAGGATGGCGGATTCTTCTTCTGGCTCCTGGCGGGTGCAGACGCTTTCCTCCTCTCCTCCATATCTTATCCTCAAGGCCTTTGTCTGTCTGTGTGCTGGGTGCACGGCTGCTTCTGCATGTTTCTGGAAACTGAAATACATTTAAATGGACCTGGTCAGCTGGTCTCTCAACGCAATTAATACAATTTTTTCAACAATGAGAACGGGAGAAGGGGCTCCCGGATGTCCCGCCGGGACAGACCCAGTTGGACACATCATGGACTCCTGGAAACAGTGGAACTTGATCTGTCCTTCTCAGCTGTCTGTGGATGACTCTGAAGACGTGTGGATATTCGTGTGTTGGTGTCAGGCTTCCTGCTCATTGGCCTTGGAGGCTACCTGACTTACCGGAAAAGTAACGAGTTGTCGAGGAATACTGGCCTGCTCCCGGAGCTCAGAGATGGTTTGCACCGCGCTGTGAATTCACAGACTCACATAATTGTTCAGATGAATCGTAAGCTTGGAACTTTGGCCGAGATTCATTCTTTGGCACAAAAGATGGATGCCATCAAGGAGAGAGTGGACGAATCGGCACGGATTGGGATAGATTAACGTCCATTATTGGGATTCTGAGAGGTTGAGGACCAACAAACTGTAAGACAGAGAGGAAAATATCAATGGGACTAAAAAAGCTATTTTCTCATTCTGCTTGTTGTGTACCATGGATTTCACATATGATGTCCGTGAACTTTAAATACGCATTGTGATACCTAGAACGTGCTTATTTTCTAACGGGGAAACGCTGTTTTAGGTTTTGTGTGAACATAAGTCCGGGGCCTTGTTTATCAACCGTATTTACGAACAGATCTGTGCGTATATCATGTGTAGGAACTAATTACGCATTGTGTGGTCATTCCAAGATGGCGGCTTTGGCGCATACGGGTGTGGGTCACTCAGGTTCATGTGAGGAGCACCTGATCGCAAAGAATATGGAGTTTAAACGACCACGGTTGAAACCTGAGGTTTATAAGACTAATGATAAAGTTATAGCGGAAGATGAGCTGCTCAACTTTCTAGCGGTGAAAATTAAAACCATGAGTCAATGAGATTGTTTTGCTTGCTGCAAACAGACACTTTGCAATACGATAGAGCTTTCAGACTTACCATTTATTAGCTCAAGCATAAGAAAACATGAAGGCTTCAAAAGTATTAGTATCAGCACCTCTCTGACAGCATGGTGGGAGTATCTTAAAATGACCGAGTCTTCACTAGTACCATGCAGACGCACACCTATCTGGGATAATCCTGACATTTTGCAAAATAATAAAATGATGAACCTTCCGGACTGGAAAAATAAAGGAATCCTATACCTGGAACACATATATGAAGGATTGGACTTCATCCCATTTAATCAAATAGTCTCCCAATCTGGAATGGATAAGAATAGCTTTTTAGAATACCACCAAATTAAATCTGTAGTCAAACAAAAATTTAAGCTCAATAAAATAGAATTACAAACACCACCAAGGGTATTAGACTTTTATAATCTCAACCCCCCAAACTACTGTCTAAAGTATATAAGACACTGTCCAAAATAGATGATAGAATAGTAATCCCTATTGAAAACTGGGAGGTGGATCTATCAGTCAGCTTTGACCAGAACTTCTGGTCCCAAACTTGTTTAAAAACTTTTAAAATGATCAGACACCCCAATTTACAATTAATTCAGTACAAAATTCTACACAGAGTACACTATACAGGTCATCGGATGTTCAAGGTGGGGTTTGTGTCGTCTGACACCTGTACACACTGCACAAACAACATTCCTGACAATTACATTCATGCACTGTGGTCCTGTCCACCTGTCCAGGAATTTTGGGGTAGAGTATGTGAGGATCTGTCAAAGTGTCTGAATGTCATATCCCAACTTCCCCCTCTCTTTGTTTACTGGGAAACTTGGACGATGTCCCGATTGAAACATCTGTGGTTCACGTGGTTCTGACTGCCATATGCATCGCTAAGAAAACTATCCTCTTGAATTGGAAAAATAGAGAAACTCTCTGCATTAACCAGTATAGAAATCTTTTGTTAGATCATATTGCACTTGATATAGCCTCTGCTTCCACTTCAGATCAATCTCTCTGGGCTCCTTTGATCGGTTCCATCACATAGTAGGGTTTTTCTGGGCTCAAATTGAGGCAGAGGTGGTACCATCCTGTCCATGTGCCAGCACATGCATACTATGTGTATTCAACTGCCTCACCTTTTGAACGACAAAATATTTTTTCGTTAAATGTTCTAATCTAAGCTTCTGTTGGAATGGAATAGAATATGCCATTGGACAACATTTCAAGTGAAGCAAAACTGGCTTGCTGCTAAAAAATATGAAATAAAACAACAAAATTATCAGGCTGAAATAACAGACTTTTATCATAAAAGACTCAATATGCATTCAAGTTTATTTATATAGCGCCAAATCACGACGAGCGTAGTCTCAAGGCACTTCACATAATACAATACAGGTCAGTTCATTAAGCCAATCAGAAATAAAGTTTCCTGTATAAGGAACCCAGCAGGTTGCATCAAGGCATCAGATTGGTGTTTAGTTCCTTTTTCCATCTGATATTTATAGTTAAATATTTTATATATTTGACCTACATTTCAGTAACATTTTAGGTTGTATTAATAACACTCATCTTAGTCTAAATAACACATAAGTATATCCAGTAAAATATAATGCATTTCATTAACATGCATGTGTGTTGGAAATGCTAATAACATGTAATTTCTGCTGCTAAATATGTAACGGTGGCATGTCTGTTATGTACGGGTTGGCAATAATCCAGTTTAAATTATGTTCAAAGCTAGAAGCGTTTGTGATTTATATACTACAACGGCTTGCCATACATCCTGCGCCAGCAGTAATGTGACTCGTGTCTGCAGTGGTTCTGGTCCGTAGCGCTGCAGGATGCAGAATAAACTGGATGGTGGGGACTTTTCATCCACTTGTAGAGTTTAGTCTTCTTAGTTTTACCATCATCATCATCATCATCATCATCACCATAAATTTTTCTTACACGTAACTTACTTTTGTTCAATAAAGTTCTGGGGAAAATAGTGATTCAAAGTTGCACCAGTGCTACGTTTACTAATAGACAGGTCAACAAGCAGTAAGGAGTTTGCCCTGTTCGTCTATTCAGACATCTATTCTGCATAACTGCTGCAGTCCTTACTGCATACGTGCACAGTTCTTTAGGTGGGTCACTTTCTCATAACAGACACCTCGCCATCTCAGATAAAGTCCTCCAGCTCCTCTCAGCTGTCCCATTTTGATGGTGCTGACGTTTCATGTCTAATAGCATTTTTGTTTAAAAGTGACGTGAATTCTGTACCATTATCAGATCTGATACATTTGGTATTCCCATAAGGATCAGCAATAAACATCTCCGTAGCTTTTGCAGCATCATTTTTGGCTTTTAGAAAATATACGAACATTGCACCTGAATAGTCGTCAGTAAATGCTAATGCGCATTTAAAACCGTCTTTTGCCCCTGGGTCTGTGGGGCCAGCTAAATCTGTATGCACAAGCTCAAGTGCTTCTTAAGCTTTTATATCAGGCTCCCTGTTGCTTGTCTTAGCAAACCTTCCTTGTATACAGACTTCACAGATGTTATCTGTTTTATTGCTTTCCCCTTTGATTGTCATCCCTCGGGTTACACTCTCTAATTTAAGTAAATCATCATAATTACAGTGCCCAAGTATTTTATGACATGTCTGGATTTCATAACATCCATAACTTTCATCATTATCACTCTCATCAACAGTGTTCAGATAATAGTCACCCGTATTGTTTGATTTCAAACCTGGTACTGTCCTTGTGAATCAGCTGGCTGTTCTCCTACTTGAAGTGGACCTCAGCACCGTTGGTGGTCGCAGCCTTGACATGTCCTGTGGAAATGTTGGGATGCAGAGCGCCCTCTGTAGCATCGATGACACAAGGCGACCCTTGCTGTCTCGTAGGTTGACCACAGCTTCACCTCTCTTGAGTGCGATGCCACTTGTTCTCTTTCCATCAGTGAGCTCCATAAAGTGCTTCTCAGGCTGGAAGGTGTCATCCAAACATCTGAATTTCTTTAAGTCAGTGATGATGTGGGATGTGGCCCCGGTATCAACCATCAGACCTCTCTCCTTAAAACCACGTTCAAGGCAGTCGCTTATCTTGAAAACAAGTGAATGTCTTTCTTCGTCAGCTACGTGTTGTTATTGCCACTAAATGCACTATGATTTATTATCATGTGATTGTTCAGTTAAACAATGCTGATTGAATATTTCTTCATGCTGACGCAGTGATAGCTTGCTCCTGTTGTATTGTTGTGTCCCATTTTTTTCTCTTCTTTCTCTTTCTGCACGTCTAGAAGCAGACTCTTATTCAGACTCTTATTCAGACTCTTATTCATGATTGTTTATTTTTGTGGATGCTCAGGTTAAACTGCTGCTAAAAAAATCTCTTCCTCCAAATCATGTGGAGAACTACCGACCTATCTCTCTCCTCCCTTTTCTGTCCGAAATGATTGAAAGGGTGGATTTCAAGCAGATCACAGAATACCTCTCACAAAACTGTCTGCTTGACCCTTACCAGTCTGGGTTCAAACAGGGCCACTCCACTGAAACTGCTCTGTTAGCAGTGACGGAATCCTTAAAAAAAGCTAGAGCAACTGCCAAATCCTCAGTGCTTATCCTCCTCGACTTATCGGCTGCATGTGACACTGTCAACCAAGGCTTCCTTTTGTCCACTCTCTCTAGCATGGGCATCACAGAGAAAGCACACGCCTGGTTTGAATCGTACCTCACAGGACCTCATTCAGTGTATCTTGGCTTGGACAATCTTCTACCGTGCACCATCTTGCCACAGGAGTCCCCCAGGGCTCTGTACTAGGACCTCTTCTCTTTGCCATATTCACCACCTCACTGGGTGAGCTCATTCGATCACATGGCTTCTCCTACCACTGCTATGCAGATGACACCCAGCTCTATCTGTCATTTCCACCGGACGGCCACACTGTCTCAGCACAAATATCAAACTGTCTCTCTGACATATCAAAATGGATGAAATCCCACCATCTCCAACTCAACCTCTCTTAAACTGAACTACTTGTCATCCCAGCAAAACCATCCATACAGCACAATATCTCAATCCAAAATGACTTCTTATCTCTGGCTCCTTCAAAGGCAGTTCGAAATCTGGGTGTTGTGATTGATGAACACCTGACCTTTAAAGATCATGTTGCCTCTGTTGCTCGTTCATGCCGCTTTGCGCTGTATAACATACGAAAGATCAGACCATACCTAACACAACATGCCACCCAGCTCCTGGTGCAATCTACTGTCATCTCCCGCCTCCATTACTGCAACGCCCTTCTAACTGGTCTTCCAGGCTGTACTGGGAGACCTCTTCATATGGTCCAGAATGCAGCGGCGCGTCTGGTCTTCAATCAGCCTAAAAGAGCACACGTCACCCCTCTGTTCATTGAGATCCACTGGCTACCGCTAGCAGCACGCATCAAATTCAAATAGCTAACACTAGCATACAAAGTCCGAGATGGTACGGCTCCCATCTACCTGAATCCTCTTGCAAAGGCTTACGTCTCGGCCCGGCCGCTCCGGTCATCACAGGATGGTCTGCTAGCAGTGCCTACACCACGCTCAGGACAATCCAGACTCTTCTCATGCATCGTTCCACAAATGTGGAATGACCTTCCAAGCACTACCAGAACAGGAGCTTCCTCTTCAATTTTCAAGAAACTCCTGAAGACCCTGCTCTTCAGAGAGCATCTTCTAAACTAGCACCCTCCCTGCACCCGTCCCCCCTCCCTACTGTTCACTCCTTGTTCCCTCCTCTCCATGACTGATGTCACGTTGTTGTTGTTGTTGTTGTTGTTGTTGTTAGCCTCAAGGGCAACATGCCAATTATCACTTGTAAGTGACAAAAGCGTCTGCTAAATACATAAACATATATATTAGATTCATTACACACAACTGAAGTAGTTCAAGCCTTGGGGGGGGGCAGCTAGTTTCCCTCTGGGGTTCCCACCTTTTTCTCCCTTGAGCCGTTTCCATGTGTGGTCATAATGAAGTGGGCTGTAAGCTCAGCTCTGCCCTACTCCAGGTGTGTTTGGGTGAAACCTGACTGATCTTTTCTCTTTTCTGCAGCTATTTTTCCACTTGTCCAGGGAGAGAGTCTTTTCTGAAGACCGTACCCGTTTCTATGGTGCTGAGATCGTTTCTGCTTTAGACTACCTACATTCTGCCAAGATCGTCTACCGGGATCTAAAGGTACGTGTTCTCTATGCCTCAGCATCGTTCGCCTATGCTGGGGTTGTAGAACGAGCTGACCGAGCATCAGACTGTCAAAGTAAGGGTAACCTTGTTTTTGTCGTCCCCCCCTCCACCACCACCACCAGCTTGAGAACCTAATGTTGGACAAAGATGGCCACATCAAGATCACAGACTTTGGTCTGTGTAAGGAGGGCATCACCGACACGGCCACCATGAAGACGTTCTGTGGAACACCTGAATACCTGGCTCCTGAGGTCAGCACCCACTAGATCCTCATACACCTTAGGGCTAATGAATCCATATCCATTTAGTTTCAGTCAAACTCGTTTCAGCTCCTTTATACAGCACCAGTTCATAACACAAGTCCTCTAAGTGCTGAATGAATTAGGAAATACCATAAAAAGACTTTTGGTGTCTGGCTCTTAAAAGTTGTGCTGAAACAAATACTAAAGAAGATCATTTTAGGTGATTCAAAGCTACGTTACATTTGCACACCACAGCCTGCACACATCATACTGGTGAACAACGTGGTTATCTTGGTGTTATGGAGGAAAGTAGAGAAACCAGCAACGGCAAAAAGTCTCCAAGGATCAATCCATGACCGGGTGGGCAAATTCTAAAGCTAACAGGTTGCATGTTCACAATCAGATGGAGGCTGGAACAAAACATGTAGATGGTGGGGGGCTAGCTGAGATTGTTGCTGCCCGTCCCAGCCTTACCACAGCAGGATTATGGCAGGCCGTTGTAGCATATAATTATTGCCATCATGTGCATAATGAAGAAGAAGAAGAAAGTATCATTTCTATAGCGCCTCTCAAGATGAAAATCACGAGGCGCTTAATGGACTAGATCCGCCACCATTCCATTGTTACCAGTAGAAATGAAATATTAGCATCACCAGTAGCTAACATGTTAAAGTCTACTCATCATCTGTGGCTATATGTACATGTTACTGTAAACGCAGTGTGTGATATTAATAAGGCTTAACGTTTTACTGAAATAAGGTGAAATATGTACAATAGAACATTAAGGAACTGTAAAGGCTACAGGTAGACGACTAGAAAAGATGCCTTTATTGGCCCTCAGTGGGGAAGCTTGGTGTCACAGCAGCAATGAGATTCATCACAGGAGCAGAGAAGGAGAGTAAACAGTAAACAACAAGAACACAGAAAACGTTCAGAAATGCTGAATAAATATTAGGGTCGTCACGGTGTGAAGATGGAACCTCACGGTTATTGTGACCAAAATTACCACAGTTTTCAGTATTATCGCAGTATTTTTTTAAACGTGTTACATTTTCACACAATTAAATAAACCCTGTATGTCAGGAAATATTGTCCTCAGTAATGTGTTATTTTGTAATTATGTTGTTTATTTGTTTACATTTTCCCCCTTTAGTCTTTAAAATACCAATATTTGCCCATAACTTCTTATTTTGTCTGTTTGATGTCATCATTTTAAAAATATTAGATCAGATGATACTCAGTACTCAAGTAGACTTCTAATCAGATACTTTTTTACCCTTACTTGAGTAATAAACCCTATATCAGGAAAATATTGTCCTCGGTTTGTGTCCTTCCAGTGAGCTTTGCAGATTTGGGAAAATGTCATCAGGCAGTAATCATTGTTAAATTCATAATTATTCTCGGAGAGAGACCAACTCTTATCGGCCCCTGGGAGCCCCGTAATGCATAGCGTCATTTCAACATGGCGGTGTCCACGACACGGTTTATATGCAGGTAGCGGCGCTGCGGCTGCTTTATATAGCGACTCGTTGCATTCTCCCTCAACCCAAATCCTCGGATCACGCATTTTAGCTAAAGCGCTAACGTTAGCTTGCCTTGCG
Source organism: Nothobranchius furzeri (assembly GCF_043380555.1). Classification (NCBI taxonomy): domain Eukaryota; kingdom Metazoa; phylum Chordata; class Actinopteri; order Cyprinodontiformes; family Nothobranchiidae; genus Nothobranchius; species Nothobranchius furzeri. The sequence goes on from NC_091747.1 coordinate 66,297,840, forward strand.
TTGACTGTAGAGTTGTGGGTGATGGTCACGCAGATGTGTCATGAGATTTGAAGCGTTGTTGCCTTTCACAGACACTTTTTCTGCACGTGCTGCAAGCAGGATAGCCGTCTTCTATCAACTGTCCCTCGGCATTCTTCACATATCCAAAAGATGCCCGTACTTCCCACTTTGTCTTCTTTGAGGGATAATAAATGTCCTCCTGAGAGCTGCCGTCTCCTCCTTTGGCCGTTATTTCAGCTTTAGCTTCAAGAAAGTTTTGGTTGTAAACAGCAAAGTGCGCATGTGCCGCCGGCAACTTCAGCAGATGATACGGTGGCTGGTAAGGGTCACCGCGCCTACACCGCAGCCACGGTAGTCCACCGAGATTTTTTTTTTAAAAAAATAAGATGGTTATTATTATTGTCAACTTTTTTACCGGGGTTTACCGCTACACCGGTTACCGTGACAACCCTAATATATACACATTTTAAGGAATATAAAGAGTAAAAAAAAGACATAAGTAACAACTGATGTGTTTTATTTATAATGTACTTGCTCGTGTGTAATTGGGTCCTACCAGATTCAGTGTTCAGCCACACACATCTGTATATAAAGGAAAAGGTGCACATGTACCTCACTTCTGGATAAATATAGAGTTTGGCCCGAAACTTGGTCCCAGTTTTTCATTTGGGCCCAGTGTGAACCTGACACCACTGCGCTACGTGATTTGTTCTCTCTCTCAGGTTCTGGAAGACAACGACTACGGGCGGGCAGTGGACTGGTGGGGCTTGGGTGTGGTCACATATGAGATGATGTGTGGCCGCCTCCCCTTCTACAACCAGGATCATGAAAAGCTGTTTGAGCTCATCCTGATGGAAGAGATCAAGTTCCCACGAACGCTTTCAGCAGACGCCAAGTCGCTGCTGTCAGGACTGCTGATCAAAGACCCCAACAAACGGTACACACACACACACACACACACACACACACACACACACACACACACACACACACACACACGTATTTAATTGCTTGAATGGACCCTCCCTTGAATTCCATTCATTTTAGTGACTCCCCTAACAGATGCTGTTCATTCCTGATCCTAACATAAACGTTAACTCACACCAGACTTCTGAAACCACGTCTTAGGGTGCCTAGCGGTGTGTGGACCAGCCAGATGTCTCCACAATGTGGAAATGTTACCCTCCATGGTCATGGGAAATGTCTGTTCTCTCAGTAAGATTGATGAGCTGACAGCACTGACCAGGCTGCAGCAGGACTACAGCAGGGTTATGTTGTTTCTATTGGTGGTCACAAATCAGAGCTGATCACCATCACATGTGGGGTCCCCCAAGGCTCAGTTCTTGGACCACTGCTCTTCAATATCTACATGCTCCCCGTGGGTCAGATCATGCTTAATATTAAGAGGAAAGAAGAAGAAAGCTTTTATGGCTGGAGACAAGAGAAGCACAGACGGGTCCAGAAGGAGCTCAAATATTAGATCAGACGGGCTAAAGACGGCTACAGGAAGAAGCTGGAGAAACAGCTGGGGCAGGACGATGCTGGAGGAGCATGGAGAGGCCTCAGGAACATCACAGGTCACAGTGGGAGGAGTGGTGCAGCGAGACTGCTGAAGGGTATCAGAACTGGGCCGACGAGCTTAACCTGTTTTTTTAACAGATTAGACTCCACCCTCCACTGCTGCAACAGGTACCACCAACACCTACCTGCCCCCAACCACACTGAGCCAGCCAACCACATCACACCTCCAAATTCCACACCATGCATCAGCCTCTCCCCCCTCCACTAACCCCCATCAGCACCACACCCTCCCTCACTCCCCTCTCAGTTACATCGGACCAGGTGAGGACAGAACTGAGGCGGCTTAAGAGCAGAGCAGCAGCAGGTCCTGACGGGATCAGTCCCAGACTGTGCTGGCCAGATTTGTGAAGCGGTCACGCACATGTTCAACCTGAGCCGTCAGCTGGAGCAGGTCCCCATCCTGTGGAAGTCCTCCTGTGTGGTTCCAGTTCCCGAAACATCACATCCCAGGGAACCAGACCACTACAGACCTGTCGCCTTGACCTCCCATCTGATGAAGACTATGCAGACTCATCCTCACCCACCTACATTCAGTGGTGACCCCGGAAATAGACCCACTGCAATCTGCATATAAACCAAACATGGGGGTAGAGAACACGCTCATCCACCTGCAGCACCGGGCTCTGACTCACCTCGAGATGTAAAAGAGCACTGTGAGAATCACGTTCTTCAATTTCTCAAGTGCCTTCAACACTGTCCAACCGTGTCTACTGCAGCAGAAGATGAGGAATGCAGGAGTGGACGAACATCTGACTGCATACACCATCAACTACCTCACCAACGGGCCACAGCACGTGAGGCTGCACAACTACATCTGAGGTAGTTGTGTGCAGTACTGGAGCTCCACAGGGCACGGTGCTCTCACGCTTTCTCTTCACCTTCTACACCTCAGTCTTCACCTACAACACCAGCAGCTGTCACCTCCAGAAGTTCTCTGGTGACTCGGCCATTGTCGGCTGTGTGTCTGGGGGAATGACCTGGAGTACAGGTCAGTCATCATGGACTTTGTGGACTGGTGTGAGTTTAACCACCTCCACTTGAACACCAGTAAGACAAAGAAAATGGTGACTGACTTCCAGAGAAACACTCCATCTCACTCACCAGTAAACATCCAGGGAGCAGACATTGAGGAGGTGGATACCTTTAAGTACCTGGGTCTTCACCTCAACAGCAAACTGAACTGGTCCAACAACACAGATGCTGTACACGAAGGACCAAAGCTGCCTCCACCTCCTGAGGAGGCTGAGATCCTTCGGAGTTAATTCTGCTGCTAAAATCCTTCCATCACTCTGTGGTTGGCTCTGTTATCCACTCTGATGGTCTGTTGGGGTGCAGACAGCTCTGACCGAGACAGGAAGAGACTGAACAAGCTAGTTCACAAAGCTAGCTCGGTTCTGAGCCGCCCACTGGATTCAGCTGAGGAGACGTGTGAAAGGAGGATGCTGGGGAAGATGACCTCCATCTTAAGCACCCTCCCACCCACTGCTTCCCACTGAGGAGACCATGGGCAGCTCCTCCAGAGGCAGACTGAGACGTCCCAGATGTAAAACAGAACGCTACCGTAGGTCATTTATCCCCTCTGCAGTACGAGTGTAGACCTCCTCAGTTTAACTGGTACTGGCGTTATCCTGGTACACAATACCACCAATGCAGTACTCAGTATGTGTTCAGTACTAGTGTAGTACCAGATGTACATAGTATGTGTGTGTCTCTTACAGCATGCTGCATAGTGTTGGAACTGCCTATGTGTACATACATGTACCTTTGTTAGGGTTAGGGTTAACCTTTCTCTTCTGGTTATTCTCTTAAGTGTTGGTGCTGCTGTAACAAGTGATACTGTGGGATGAATAACGTCGATTCTATTCTGTTCTATTCTGTTCTATTCTATTCTATTCTAAATGTCCAGAAGTTACTGGTTAAAGTCAAAATGTGTCCACTTAAACATATAAAGACAAGTATACACACACACACACATTAGCTTGTTTTCTGGTCGCAGCAAACTAAAGAAAAGTGATGTCCTGAGGTGACCTCCATGGTCCTGCTCTTGAGGAGAAAGCCCCCCCCCCGTCCCAGAAGGGGGAAGCTGCAGCTTCAGGGCAGAAACTCGTTTCTCCTGAGGAGCTATTTAAGGATCAGAAGCAGGTGCCAGTGATGGAGACTTTACTTCATGTCGGACTCAAACATCTTCCTCCTCCCTCTGTCTGGTGACAGGCTGGGCGGCGGACCGGATGACGCGAAGGAGATCATGCGACACAGTTTCTTTGGCAGTGTGGACTGGCAGGATGTCTACGACAAGAAGGTGAGAGCAGGGTTCCTCTGGCAGCTGTCAGAGGTGTTTGGTATCGGTTACCTTACTCATCTGGAGCCGTCTGGCTGGGATGAAGTCCCATCTAATTTGCTGCTGTTGGTGAGTTTCTGGGTCATAAACGTAGAAAACCTGCCTGTGTGTTCCAGTTGGTCCCGCCCTTCCAGCCCCAGGTGAGCTCAGAGACGGACACGCGCTACTTTGATGAAGAGTTCACAGCACAGACCATCACCATCACCCCGCCAGAGAAATGTGAGCCTGTCTGTAAATGCTCTTGTGGTTGTTGGTGTCCTAGAGAACTGTTCCCTCCTAACCTGTCACAGGTTCCTGTTCCACATGACTGATAGGCTAACAGCTAGGCTGAGGCTATGCTTATTACACAGCTCACCTCTTAAGTGTTACGTCAGCGTTGTAGCTGGTTCCATAGTTTTGTGATTGTGTGAGACCAGCTGTGGTACCGGCAGCCTCTGGTACCAAACACCACCTTGTAAACGGCCTTGGTCAACTAGCTGTTAGCTTATCAGTCCAATCAGATCTAAAGTCTCTTCCATCAGACTGTGGGGACACAGACAGGTGAGATAGTCCCAGTGAGTCGTGGAGGATGGCTGCTTATACTGAGCCAGGATTCTCTGGAGGTTTCTTCCTGCTAAACAGGAGTTTTCCTCTCCACTGTCGCTGCATGCATGCTTAGTATGAGGATTGCTGTAGAGACTCTGACACTAGTCAGTGACTCGATGCGACCTGCTGGGTTCCTTATATAGGAAACTTGTTACTGATTGGCCTAATGACCTGACCTGTGCTGTTTACTGTGTGCAGGTCCTTGAGACGACTCGAATATAGACATAAACGGAACTGAGTCACGACACAAAGACGTGCAGCTGCAGCAGGACGTCACATGACCTTTTTCTAGGGCACGTTAACGTTTGCCTCTGATGTCTTTCAGACGACGAGGATGGGGTCGATGCAGCGGACAATGAGCGAAGGCCTCATTTTCCCCAGTTCTCCTACTCTGCCAGCGGGCGGGAATGAGCCCTCCGGCCCAGCCTGGCCATACCGTCCCATCGTCGGCCATTTTGAGGAAAACTCGTAGCCATTCTAGGAAAAGAAGTACCAGTCTCCCCTCTTTCTCTTCTGTCTGCAGATGGGAAGAAGTCTTAAGGGACTTTAAAAGAGGTTTTTGCACAGTGGGACAGATTCAAGCCGGTCTCCCCACACTAAAAAATCCCAGATTTTCAGCTCCATGTCCTGCAGAAGGCAACGTTCTTGTTATTTATTTGGTCTTTCATCAGTATTAAGTGGTCGGCCCAGGATGTGTTCATCTGTTCTCATCAGTTCTGCCCTTTTCTCCTTTAGTTTGGACTTGTTGCACTTGGTTTGGAATGGCCTTTCTAGGGAACAAAAACCAAAAATGTTGCCTTACGTGTGCAGATGTTTGGGTCGGGTCAGGACGGGTGCATGTCCCGTGGTTCACTCCTCATCCTGTTGCTATGGGGGCACACATTCCCAAATCCCCGGCAGTCCCGCCTGTTAGGAGAGGACAACGATGGAAGTTCTGCAGAAACACCTCAGAGCTCCTTCATCTGAAACGGCGCACACCATCTGGAGCCCAGAGCACAACCACAGCTCCTCCTGCTGCTCCTCTGTCTGGTCTCCTCAGCAGCAGACTTCAGGAAAGACGTTTCAACGTGTGAGCTGCTGTAGCGTAGAGGCGTGACTCAGAAGTTACTGAAGGAAGAAGATTTTGTTTCTGTCTATCGGTGTGGAGCCTGAGGAGGAGGAAGTGGAGGAGGAGAAGCCTGAGGAGGAGCCTGAGGGGGAGGAGCCAGAGGAGGAACTGGAGGAGGAGGAGTCTGAGGAGGAGGAAGTGGAGGAGGAGAAGCCTGAGAAGGAGCCTGAGGGGGAGGAGCCAGAGGAGGAACTGGAGGAGGAGGAGCCTGAGGAGGAGGAAGTGGAGGAGGAGAAGCCTGAGAAGGAGCCTGAGGGGGAGGAGCCAGAGGAGGAACTGGAGGAGGAGGAGTCTGAGGAGGAGGAAGTGGAGGAGGAGAAGCCTGAGAAGGAGCCTGAGGGGGAGGAGCCAGAGGAGGAACTGGAGGAGGAGGAGCCTGAGGGGGAGGAGTCAGAGTAGGAGGACCCTGAGGAGGAGCCTGAAAGGGAGGGACCTGAGGGGGAGGAGCTGTAGAAGGAGGAGCCAGAGGGGGAGGAGTCAGAGTAGGAGCACCCTGAGGAGGAGCCTGAAGGGGAGGGGCCTGAGGGGGAGGAGCTGGAGGAGGAGGAACCTGAGGGGGAGGAGCTGGAGGAGGAGGAACCTGAGGGGGAGGAGCTGGAGGAGGAGCAGCACTCCACAACACGACCAGATGTTATTAATCATGTTAGTGAGGAGCTTCCACAGGTAAAACAGCTAAATTAGCACCAATCAGATCATAACAGTGAGACACACAACTTCCTCCTGTCCTTCAAAATAAGAGTCTTAATAGCCACAGACTAAATGCTCCCAAAAATCTTCTTCTCGATTTCCAAGGAAATCCTTCTACAGGTTCAGTTTAGACAGAAGGTGCCTTGGTGGTCCCACACAAGGCATTGTGGGTGTTGTAGTTCTTGACCAGGGCTGGTTCAGATTCCTGTTTAAACTTTACTCTGTTTCACCTTTCTCTCTCACACACACACACACACACGTTTCCTTTGACGGTCCCAGGACAGCCCAAACACCACAGGACTCTATCGTAACCCGTGAGCCCAGATCTGAGCAGAGCGTTGCTCCGGACTCACACCGCTGAACCGACAGGTGCTTTTAGGACCTTCTCTTCTGATCTTATGTTTTACTGTAACTCACTGTGTGATCTTGATGTTAAGCTAAGTGTAGTCAGGTTCTACCCATGTATGCTGTTGGCTCTGGTTCTGGACCATCTCCAGCTGATCCACCTCTACAAGCTCAGTGAGATCTTCCACCGCTGGTCTGCTGGAAGCCCGATGACCTTTGACTCATTCAGACTTGCGTCAGTCAGTGAGATGTGCTCTGGGCGGATTCAAACGGATCGATTTGTTCCTGGAGGAAAGTGAATGTCTGACTGTTGTGATGAAGACGAGCAGAGAAGGGATGAAGACATGAGGGGCAGCTGGACTGGCTTTATTTTGAAAATATCAGCAGGATGTGTGGGATTTGAACCACACACCACAGTGACGTCTGGGTAAGGACACACTACCTGCTCCGTTTTTAAGTCTGAACTATGAATCAGCAGAGAAGTGAGCCGTGAGGACTGTGAGGCTCCTGGAGGAACTTCTCGTGTACATATGCAATGCTTTCTATTTATTTAGTTCAGATGATGCAGATGAAAAAGTGCATTCGTGGGAAACGTCTACAGAGAATTGAGGACAAGACCCGACTACTGATGATTTTTATTGTTTTTTTACCCCCCCCCCCCCCCCCCCCGAAATAAAGCCTCCGTGGAATCAGCGGCTGATGTTTTTCCTTTTATGCTGATAACATCAGGTTGTTCCTGCCTCCTCTCACCCCTCCATAGTGTTTGTTTTATTTATGTTTGTCATGCCGAGCAGTGTTACCGTGTATGTTTAAAAAAGGCACATTCCGGAAGTCTCTGGAGGGTGTTGGATGCCATAACAAGTCTTTTTCCATTGTTTTTGGGATGTTTTCTTACCAAAACGTTAGGGCAAGAACCGAGTAGTGGACTTGAATTGCCGTAGTAGTATTTATTTTTGAATTAAATTAAAACAAGTACATTTCAGGGTTGCTGCTGTTGTGACAGTTCTTTAAAGTTTCTGACCCCTCTGGACTGAAGACCAAGCTGTTCCTGGTGAGAACATAGAACATCATCCCACACTAAACGTGGAATGTACCGTCTTGGAAAAAGACGGCAAGCTACATTTTGGATAAACCTCAGGATCCCCCCAGAGTCAAAAAGCCTGATGTGACAGAAAATTGGATAAAACCAGACACAGTGGATATGAACATAAAAACATACCGTTGTATGGGTGACACTCAAAATTGGAACATTATGCAGAAGTCCATTTTTTTCAGTCATTCAGCTTTCCACTGGATTCATGAGCGGCACATAACGTCCCGTTTTCGGCTGCTTATCCAAGGTCAGGTTGCAGGCCGAAGCCGGGAGGCCCCAACTTCCCTCTTCCCAACTACTTGGGTCAGCTCCTCCGGGTGAATACCAAGGTGTTCCCTGGCCAGCCAAGAGACAAAGTCCCTCCAGCGTATCCTGGGTCTCCCTTTAGGCCTTTACCCAGTTGGACGTGCACTAAAAAGGCTTTTACTAAGAAGTATACTACAAGGCTCATAGTGTACCTATGATGTAAATTACTGACCTCTGTCATCATTTTAAGTGGGAGAACTTGCACAATCGGTGGCTGGCTAAATACTTTTTTGCCCCACTGTACCAAGAAGTATACTAAAAGGCTTTTCTAAGAAGTATACTAAATGTATACTAAAATATCCTAAAAGGCTTATACAAAGAAGTGTACTAAAAGGCTTTTACTAAGAAGTATACTTAAAGGCTTACCAAAAAGTATACTAAAAGGCTTTTACTAAGAAGTATACTACAAGGCTCATAGTGTACCTATGATGTAAATTACTGACCTCTGTCATCATTTTAAGTGGGAGAACTTGCACAATCGGTGGCTGGCTAAATACTTTTTTGCCCCACTGTACCAAGAAGTATACTAAAAGGCTTTTCTAAGAAGTATACTAAATGTATACTAAAATATCCTAAAAGGCTTATACAAAGAAGTGTACTAAAAGGCTTTTACTAAGAAGTATACTTAAAGGCTTACCAAAAAGTATACTAAAAGGCTTTTACTAAGAAGTATACTACAAGGCTCATAGTGTACCTATGATGTAAATTACTGACCTCTGTCATCATTTTAAGTGGGAGAACTTGCACAATCGGTGGCTGACTAAATACTTTTTTGCCCCACTGTACCAAGAAGTATACTAAAAGGCTCATACCAAGAAGTATACTAAAAGGCTTTTACTAAGAAGTATACTTAAAAGGCTTATACTAAGAAGTATACTAAAATATCCTAAAAGGCTTTTCTAAGAAGTATACTAAATGTATACTAAAATATCCTAAAAGGCTTATACTAAGAAGTATACAAAAAGGCTCATACAAAGAAGTGTACTAAAAGGCTTTTACTAAGAAGTATACTTAAAGGCTTATACTAAGAAGTATACTAAAAGGCTTTTACTAAGAAGTATACTACAAGGCTCATACCAAGAAGCATACTAAAAGGCTCATACCAAGAAGTGTGCTAAAATGCTTTTACTAAGAAGTATACTTAAAGGCTTATACTAAGAAGTATACAAAAAGGCTTATACTAAGAAGTATACAAAAAGGCTTATACTAAGAAGTATACGAAAAGGCTTTAACTAAGAAGTATACTAAGAGGCTCATACCAAGAAGTATACTACAAGGCTTTTACTAAGAAGTATACTTAAAGGCTTATACTAAGAAGTATACGAAAAGGCTCATACCAAGAAGTATACTAAAAGGCTCATACCAAGAAGTATACTAAAAGGTTTTTACAGAGAAGTATACTAAAAGGCTTTTACTAAGAAGTATACTACAAGGCTCATACCAAGAAGTATACTAAAAGGCTTTTACAAAGAAGTATACGAAAAGGCTTATACCAAGAAGTGTACTAAAAGGCTTATACCAAGAAGTATACTAAAAGGCTCATACAAAGAAGTGTACTGAAAGGCTCATACCAAGAAGTATACTAAAAGGCTTTTACAAAGAAGTATATGAAAAGGCTTATACCAAGAAGTGTACTAAAAGGCTTATACCAAGAAGTATACTAAAAGGCTCATACAAAGAAGTGTACTAAAAGGCTCATACCAAGAAGTATACTAAAAGGCTCATACCAAGAAGTATACTAAAAGGTTTTTACCAAGAAGTATACTAAAAGGCTTTTACTAATAAGTATACTACAAGGCTCATAGTGTACCTATGATGTAAATTACTGACCTCTGTCATCATTTTAAGTGGGAGAACTTGCACAATCGGTGGCTGACTAAATACTTTTTGCCCCACGTTACCAAGAAGTGAACTAAAAGGCCTTTACTAAGAAGTATACTTAAAGGCTCATACCAAGAAGTATACTAAAAAGCTGTTACTAAGAAGTATACTAAATGGCTTTTACTAAGAATTATACTACAAGGCTTATACTAAGAAGTATACGAAAAGGCTTTTACAAAGAAGTATATGAAAAGGCTTATACCAAGAAGTGTACTAAAAGGCTTATACCAAGAAGTATACTAAAAGGCTCATACAAAGAAGTGTACTAAAAGGCTCATACCAAGAAGTATACTAAAAGGCTCATACCAAGAAGTATACTAAAAGGTTTTTACCAAGAAGTATACTAAAAGGCTTTTACTAATAAGTATACTACAAGGCTCATAGTGTACCTATGATGTAAATTACTGACCTCTGTCATCATTTTAAGTGGGAGAACTTGCACAATCGGTGGCTGACTAAATACTTTTTGCCCCACGTTACCAAGAAGTGAACTAAAAGGCCTTTACTAAGAAGTATACTTAAAGGCTCATACCAAGAAGTATACTAAAAAGCTGTTACTAAGAAGTATACTAAATGGCTTTTACTAAGAATTATACTACAAGGCTTATACTAAGAAGTATACGAAAAGGCTTATACTAAACGTATACTAAAATATCCTAAAAGGCTTTTACTAAGAAGTATACAAAAGGCTTATACTAAACGTATACTAAAATATCCTAAAAGGCGTATACTAAAAGTATACTAAAATATCCTAAAAGGTGTATACTAAAATATCCTAGAAGGCTTATACTAAGAAGTATACTAAAAAGGGTTATACTATAGTATATGTTACAAACCCTAGATGGAAGTCCGTTGTGGTAGGAGGGGTAACATAATAACTGGAGTGAAATGGCTGAGTATAAATAAAAATGTATTTTATTAGCAAAAGGAGTAAACACAAATTCTCAATCCATGACGGAATTGAAATTAAACTAAGGAACTATTTACTCTCTTTAACTAAACGAAGGCGACAGGGAAGAAATCAAAACACCTGAGGCAAAAGGCCTCAGGGAAGGAACAACAGAGATACTTTGAGTATAATTTTACGAAAAAGGCCGGAGCTAAATAAAACCAGAGGAAAAAAACAAACAAATCTTGTCGACTAAATATTATTCTAAGTCCAAAAGAAAAAACGAGCTCTAAAGCTGAAACGGAATGGAAATTCAAGCAGAAATACGGCAAAATTCCTTCAGAATCTTCATAAGTTTTGGGAGAGACTGTGTAGGATTAGTTATGTTTATTAATAAGTCATCTGCGAATAAGGATAGTTTCTGTTCCCCAGAGGTGGTTGTGATCCCCTGTATATCTGGGCTGTCCCTGATTAGTTGGCTCATGGGTTCCATGAAAAGGGTGAAGAGGAGCGGCGACATACAGCATCCCTGTCTCGTTCCCCTCTCGAACACAAACGTGTCACTTAGGTCTCCATTTATCTTAATTCGAGCCGTCGGGTTATCGTAAAGTTATGCTAGCAAGTCAATTATGTCTTTATGGAATCCAAATTTAGAAAGCACCTTGTATAAAAATGACCACCTCACCGAATTGAATGCTTTCTCTGCGTCTAGGCTTATAATCAATGCTTCTAATCTTTGCTGTGTGATTTGTCTTGCTATGCGGAGTGTTTTCTGAATGTTATCTTGTGTTTGCCTTTGTTTGACGAAGCCGGTCTGATCCTTATGTATAAGTCCTGGGAATATTGTTTCTATTCTTCTAGTTAAGATGGAGGTGAATAATTTGTAGTCGTTATTTAGAAGGCTTACTGGACGATAGTTTCCACACTCTGTTTTATCTTTCCCCTCCTTTGGCATAAGTGATATAACTGCTCCTTTCCAGGAGGGGGGAATATTTTTTTGTTTTAAAATCCAACTGAATGTTCTTAATAAAGTTGGGATTAACTGATCCTTCATCACCTTATACCATTCTGCGGGATAACCATCTGTCCCCGGGGATTCCCCCCCCCCCTCCCCCCTTCATTCTACTTGTTGCCGATTGAATTCCTTCTTCTGTTATTTCCGTTATCAATTTTTTTATTTTGTTCTTCAGTAATCCTAGGGAGTTCCATCTGTGTCTAAAATGCCTCCGTTTGATTGTGGCTACGTTGTTGTGGTTGTTTATATAAATTCTTATAGTATCTTTGGAAGCATTGTTGAATTTTCTCCAAGTTAGTTTCTATGTCCTTTGTTACTGGGTTTCTAATTTTATGTATAGTTCTATCCGCTAGTTGTTTTCTAAGTCTGTATGACAAAAGTTTCATAGATTTACTACCAATTTCATAACATCGTTGCTTTATGAAGAGGAGCTTCTTCTTGATTTCTCGAGTGTTTATCTCATCAATTTCTTTTTTTTAATGCGTTGATCAATCCTTTATGATCTTTTTTGGGGGCATTTGCATATTCTATCTGTAGTCTTTTCAAGTCGTTTTCTAACCTTTTGAGTTTTTGTTCCGTTTTTTTCTCATATGAGGAAATTGCTATTATTTTGCCCCTAACCACTGCTTTCAATGCGTCCCAAAGAATAGGTGGGTTCACTTCATTGTTGTCGCTCTCTTACAAATATTGCTTGATTTCTGTTTTTAATTTGTCCTTCGTGGCTGGATTATTTAAGATATCAGAATTCAATCTCCAAAGAGTGGATCTCTTCCTGTTATTCTAGCAGATTGTTAAATAAATGGGGCTGTGATCTGAAATAGTACTAGGTCCTATTTCGCACTTATCGACCATAAATAGATCTCCTTTATTCATAAAAAAAAGTCAATGCGGGAGTAGACATTATGCGCACGGGAATAATGTGAGTAATCGCGACTGGTCGGGTTTATCTCCCTCCATACATCCACAATCCCCACTTCCTGCACCCAGTTGTTTAATTTTCTGCTCATGTTTTTTGGATCAGATTTTCCTGTGACCGCTGCATATCGAAAAACTAACGAAAAACTAATCGTCCAATACAAAGTCTCGGTCCCCGACCAACCAGTTCCTCAGTTCCCACCTTTTAACATTTTTACTTCACCTTTCGCACTTGGTTCTGTCGTCCCTGGATTGCTGTCCTTTAGGTCTCGGCTGGAGTCGGCGATGGTCTCCTCAATCAATCAATCAATCAATCAATCAATCAATCAATCAATCAATCAATCAATCAATCAATCAAAGCTTTATTTATAAAGCGCCTTCTGCAACCCTGTCAGGAAGCCCAAGGCGCTGAACATGGTACAGTACAAAGTTAAATAAAGTGAATAAATCAGAAAATAAAAGCAATTCAAATGACAGATTACAAATTACAAAAAAGGTGAAACATTCTAGTAGAAGACAAATGTGTAAAACAATGGATAGAGTGAACCAGTGAAAACTGTGAGATAAAATCAACATAAAAGAGGGCCAGATTCAAACATGTTCTGGAAACGCCAAGCGGAGGAGGTGGGTTTTTAGGCGACTCTTAAAGACTGGCAGAGATGGGGACAGCCTAACAGAGGGTGGCAACTGGTTCCAGAGAGATGGTGCTAGGACTGAGAAAGCCCAGTCCTTGCGAGTACGACACCTAGAACGAGGGACAACGAGCAGGCCTTGGTCAGAATAGCGCAGAGTGCGTGATAGGGAATGTCTGTTGAGGAGTGCGGCTAGATAGGGAGGAGCACCACCCTGGAAGAAATGATAAACAAAGACGAGGAGTCTGAAGTGTGAACGATAGCAAACCGGAAGCCAGTGCAGGGAGGCCAGAACCGGACTGATGTGGTCCCGTTTCCTGGTCCCAGTCAGGAACCTGGCTGTGCTGTTCTGCACAACCTGTAGGCGACTCTTGAAGGCTCTCAACTTTTCCTTATAGCTCCGTCCAATTTTGGATGTATCCTTCTTCTCCCTCCCATCTGCTCTGTTCCAAGACAGCTGTCGAATCTGTTCGTTGAGCGTCTCTGGTGATCTGATGGATTCCACAGCGTATCCCCTCCTCTGCAGGTCCTCCGATGCCTCTTCTATTGTGTCGTAGGTTTTGGTTCGTCCTCATGTCTTACCCGCAGACAGGCCGGGAAGACGGTCTGAAACGGCACTTTGTTTTCCTTCAATGTTTTGCGGATCTCCGAGTATTCTCTGCGTTTCTTGAGTACGAGCGCCGGGTAGTTGTGGTTCAGATTTATGTGTTTATCTTGCCATGGAAACCCCTTGTTCTGCCAAGCCTTGCATAGTATTGTGTCCTTTGTTTTAAAGCTTAGAAACTTGATTATGATGGAGCATGGCGGTGCGTCCCTCGGCGGTTGTGGCCCCCCGATCGATGAGCTCGTTCAATCCTCAGGTCGCCCAGTTCGTCAGGTAACTCAAGGCCCGCGCGGAGTAAAATTTCCACAAATGAAGCCATCGATGTCGAGGCTTTCTCACGTCCTTCTGGCACCCCATACATTCTTATATTCTCACGTCTGGAGTGGCTTTCCAGATCAACAAACTTCTCCTCCAGCTTCTCATGCAGTTTTAGCATATCCGTGATAACTTCCGTGTTCTGGACCCTCTCTTCTGTCTTCTCAATTCGCCCTTCCATTTCATCCATTCTGGCATTTAGATGCATAATCTCCTCTCTTATTTTCTCTAATGTTCTTTATTTTCTTGGCGGAATCCTCTTAACTCTTGCAGAATCTGCTCCATTTCTTCTGTTTCTCCGTGCTCTGGTGTTAACTAGCACCTAGCCTGGTCGCCGCTAGTTGTAGCCGCCCTCAGTTCTTCTCACGTATCTGTACGCAGGCGACGTTTCACTCTCAAAAATGGTACTAAGGCCCTTTCCCCTCCTTCTTGACCTTTTCATGGTGATGGTTTTATGGGGGAATTTCTTTAAGTTTCTTGGTTTGGTCGGGAGCGTTTTTGCTATGCGGCCATCTTGATGATGTTCCGACCGGAAGTCGCTGATGACAAATTTTAGACCTGTCCAATCACAAGCGTGCAGTCCTGCATTAACTCTTTCCACAGATAGTTACAAATTTGGGCCCTCTGCGAGCCAGTTGGAGAGCCCTTGCACTGACGCTAACGGCGCTGCTCGTCTCTGCAATGGCGCAGATGGAAACGTATAAATTAGGCTTTAGACTTCTACGATTCTGACTCATTTATGTCCTTTGTGATGATGTTACTGAAACACAGAGATGCCTTCCAGTTTATCAGATGTGTCAATGTTAAGACAAATTCTGCTGGGGCGAAACTTTTTCTCTTTATTAACAACAGAACTGATAATACAGGAGGTCAAAACAGTCCACGATAGAGCAGCAGCTGAGTCAGACTCAGACCTTCTTACTAATGAACACAAACATTTCCCTAAAATCAAACCATTAATACTAAACGTAAACAGAGCAGCAGATTCTGACCCAGACCAGGGTGTCGATGTGAAGCTCGGTGCAGGAATGGGTCAGCCTTCACTCTGGGATGGCAGGAGGCCAGTCCACATCTACAGACTGAGAGAGGAAACAGTAGTTAGAGACGTCATAACAGCTTTATCTGACTTTTGACCCAGAAATCAGAAACGTCCACCGACCTTTTGCTTTAGGAATTCACTTATCAGGAATGAATTGATCTGGTCTGTACCGGGTTCTAACATGAATCAAATCCAGCTTCAAATAATATTAAAAAAACAACAGACTCATTTAAAAGACGAGGAAAAGTTCAGCCAAAAGACCCGTTTAGTCTGTCCATCATTTACTCTGATGTAAGTAAGTCAATTTTATTTATACAGCACTCATCACAGACATAGAATCACAAAGTGCTTCACATAGATCAAAACAAAATAAAACAAAGTCATTAAATCGTAATGATCTCAGAACAGGGGTGCAACAGTCTGGAAGGAGCGATCACCTCCACTTTTATATCTGGTCTTTGGAACTTCTAGAAGGTTCTGGTGGGTGGACCTGAGGGCTCGGGTTGGAGCATAAGGCTTTAACAGGTCAGTAATATAGGGAGGAGCTTGACCATGTAGAGCCCTGAAGGTTCTAGTCAGGACTCTAAATGAACTCTAAAGTTAACGGGTAACCAGTGCAGAGACGTCAGAACAGGAGCGATGTGTGCTCTTCTGTTTGCTCCAGTTAGGAGCCTCGCTGCAGAGTTCTGGACCAACTGAAGGCGGTCAAGGTTTTTTTGTTAAAACATGTGAAGAGTGTGTTACAGTAATCTAGACAGGAGGAGATAAAGGCATGGAGAACCATTTCAGGTTCATGTTTTGACACCAACCTTCACAGTTTGGAGATATTACTTAAATGATAAAAACCGTTTCAGACCAACGTGTCTGTGAAGGTTCTCAGTCATCCAGGTCATTGTAGTCTAAGGAGCTTTGAAAGAAAAGCGTCTGGACTTCTTTGAGTTGCTTGAAGACGTTTCACCTCTCATCCGAGAGGTCCACGCGCCTCCTCACGGCCCAAAATTTCCGCACCGCGCACCTAGGAAAATTTCTAACCACGCAGACGGTCGGACGCGGAAAAACATGGCGGACCGGCAAGAACTAGAATGGCAGAGGTTGGTAAACACAGACATTTGTATGATTCAGCTCTCAGAGATCACCGTGATCAACATGTTGTTAATAATTCTTGGAGAGAAATAGCTCGCACTGTCGGAAAAGACGAGGACGCTGTTAAAAATGCTGAAATGCCATGTTGTAAACAGTAATATTTACTTCTACTATGGTGTAGTGTTGGATGCATGCCGTAGAGCTCCATGCTGCCCCCTACAGTTTGGGAGAATATTGGCTCACCGCAGAGACGAGCCGCATGAACCATAAACGCTGCGAGCTGTGAAGCGTGTTCCATCCTTGAGCCGCATCACCGCGCGGAAAGTAAACGCGTCAAGCATAAACCAAGCTTTAAACACACCAGGTCATGTTTCATCATTCATGGTCTCATTTAACATCACTGTGTCACCTTTTATAATCATTAGCCTTTCATCATCATTAATATTGTAATAAATAGATTTTAATAAACTATATTTTTGTCTCTGAGCCAAATTATAATAAAGTGTTGTTTCCCTGGATTACCCAAAGTACCGACTTTCATCATCAATCATATTAAAGGCTCAATAATACTGATAATCCATATTTTATGTATAATTACATTTAATTGAATACATTTATATATTATGTTGATTATTTATTAAAGTAACCTCTAAATGGTTACAACAGTACGAGCGTAACAAAGGGGTACCAGCTAGTTTGTCCACGTCTGTTTATGCTACCTTGACTAGCATTCCTAAGGTCTTAGAACCTTCAGCACAAAGTCCTACCTCCACGTCCAGCTCCAAGATGTCCACGTCTGTCTTCAGCAGCTGACACAGGTTTGGTTTCGTGCGTCCAAAGTCTCCATGGACAAACTCTTTGATGTAGCTGTTATCTGAGGATCAAGAAATATAGCCGGGCCACTTTTCATTTAAAGGTCTACACTTATTTCAACAAACCTACAGAGACCTCCACTTTAAATGAATGAGCCGTTCCCTGTGGTGCTCCCGTGTCAGGAAGTAGAAGTTAGTTGGAGGAGTGGCGGGGGCACAGAACAACAGAATTTGGGGTTGTAATTGTTGTTTCCTGATGTTTAGATATCTCTCCTCTGATTGGCTAACAGCAACACGACTATACCGCTGACTCTGTTTGCTCTGCGTAGCGTCCAGCAATGGTCGGTTTAGGTACCGCCTGACCTTTTACCATCTATTCAACATCTGGTCAGAAAGGAGACACAACATCGCATGTGTTCCCTTTAAATCCGTCTGCGGCACACCAGCTGGGATTTAGACTCTTCTAGTCTGAAAGACAAACAATCATTTTTCTCCCAAGGTCTCATCCGTCTCATCCGTCAGCCTCCAGAAGGAAAAGGAACTCCAGTTCGTCATCAATTCAAGAATGATTATAATAAACAGGGGTGGACCTTTAAAGCGCCCGAGCGCCAGTGGTGCTAAATTTTCTTGTCGGGCGGTAAATACTTGACGACTTACCGCCCGGGTGGCGCCCAAGACTTGTTTGTCATTTACACACCGGCTTCCACCTACATCATGGCCCCGCCCTGTAGGAAGCCGCCGTTTTCGTTTCGCGCACGTGAACCTGCGCGCCTCTAGCCACGTACTGCACTTGTACGATTCGTGCACGTACTGCACGATTCTAGTTATAGTCACGTGAACTACAAGTTCACTATTAAAGACGAAGTGGAACCACGCTAGAGACACACAAGCACGCAGGGAGATTGCGCCACCACAGGGATGGGATTTCTTGATGAAATCTCCAGCAAAACGCTTTAAAACTGGTGAGGAGAAGCGAGACAGTTCGAAACGGTATGAAGCAGAGAAGCGTGTGCGTAGGTGGAATGATTCTTGGCGGTTTAAAGAAGATGGGAGGCGTGTTCCAGTTGAGCTGCGCATCGCCTGGAAAACAGACGAGAGCAGACGGATGCAGCAGGGGGAGGGGCTGAAAGTCGGCGTTTAAGTCGGACAGATTTCTCTACATGTGTAGCTCGTGGGTGACGATGGATGTAGATATCTCGTTAGCGTTCATACTTGTTTAATTATTTATGTTAATTCTGGTGCCTGTTAGCAGCTGAAACACATCCTTACGTGCTTGTGGATATCATATATTCTATATGAAAACATGACTGTAATAATAAGTAAAGGTTAGCAGCTGTAGCTTCAGTGTGCTCATAGGAAACGTGACAAAAGAACACAAATCACATTTCTCTTTATGACCTATATAGTTGTTATCATCAACATAACACGATTTACAGAATACATGTGACCAACTAACATTTCATGTTCTACCACCGGATGTTTGGATCAAAATATGAACCAATCAGATCTTAGATCAGGTGAGGGCCAGGCGTTTCCCGTCATCCTCTAGGTTTTGCAGCCAAGGGAGAGCAACTGCAGCGCCTTGCTCCAAAATCTGCGTCCGCCTTGATCTCACGAGGTTATCGTTGCCTACGTATGCATGACGTCAGAGCAAGTCGGCGTCAAGTCGGACACGAATCTAACCGGCATGCACTGCTCGCCAATCACTGCTGGTCTAATCTGCGCAGAACTGGGTCATCTCGAACACAGTCAATGGCTCGAATACAGCAAAGCGGAGTTGGTGATGTACTGCGTTGTATGCCGGAGCACTTAACTCCTGTGCCACCGTCGCCCCACGTTTTACCTCCACTAATAACACAAGCCTGGAGGAGTTCTGCTGTGTGGTGGAGTTGCTAATGCTAACGGTTAGCTTCTACTAGCTGAGACGTTCTCTGCTGTTTCCTGGACGCTAAACCAACAACAGCCTTCCCCGTCGTGAGTCCAGATGGGTGAGTCCATGAATGTTAGTGACAGGGTGACGTAGATCTGTCAGGATTTTCTATCCTAGAGTTTCACCGTCTATTTTCTATCAGAAGCTACTGCAGGAGATAGGTGTAGGAGACTATTTTCTATCAGAAGCTACTGCAGGAGATAGGTGTAGGAGACTATTTTCTATCAGATGCTACTGCAGGAGATAGGTGTAGGAGACTATTTTCTATCAGAAGCTACTGCAGGAGATAGGTGTAGGAGACTATTTTCTATCAGATGCTACTGCAGGAGATAGGTGTAGGAGACTATTTTCTATCAGAGGCTACTGCAGGAGATAGGTGTAGGAGACTGTTTTCTATCAGAGGCTACTGCAGGAGATAGGTGTAGGAGACTATTTTCTATCAGATGCTACTGCAGGAGATAGGTGTAGGAGACTTTTTTCTATCAGAAGCTACTGCAGGAGATAGGTGTAGGAGACTATTTTCTATCAGAAGCTACTGCAGGAGATAGGTGTAGGAGACTATTTTCTATCAGAGGCTACTGCAGGAGATAGGTGTAGGAGACTATTTTCTATCAGAGGCTACTGCAGGAGATAGGTGTAGGAGACTATTTTCTATCAGAGGCTACTGCAGGAGATAGGTGTAGGAGACTATTTTCTATCAGAGGCTACTGCAGGAGATAGGTGTAGGAGACTTTTTTCTATCAGAGGCTACTGCAGGAGATAGGTGTAGGAGACTATTTTCTATCAGAGGCTACTGCAGGAGATAGGTGTAGGAGACTATTTTCTATCAGAAGCTACTGCAGGAGATAGGTGTAGGAGACTATTTTCTATCAGAAGCTACTGCAGGAGATAGGTGTAGGAGACTGTTTTCTATCAGAGGCTACTGCAGGAAATAGGTGTAGGAGACTATTTTCTATCAGAAGCTACTGCAGGAGATAGGTGTAGGAGACTATTTTCTATCAGAGGCTACTGCAGGAGATAGGTGTAGGAGACTATTTTCTATCAGAGGCTACTGCAGGAAATAGGTGTAGGAGACTATTTTCTATCAGAAGCTACTGCAGGAGATAGGTGTAGGAGACTTTTTTCTATCAGAGGCTACTGCAGGAGATAGGTGTAGGAGACTATTTTCTATCAGAGGCTACTGCAGGAGATAGGTGTAGGAGACTATTTTCTATCAGAAGCTACTGCAGGAGATAGGTGTAGGAGACTATTTTCTATCAGAGGCTACTGCAGGAGATAGGTGTAGGAGACTATTTTCTATCAGAAGCTACTGCAGGAGATAGGTGTAGGAGACTATTTTCTATCAGAAGCTACTGCAGGAGATAGGTGTAGGAGACTGTTTTCTATCAGAGGCTACTGCAGGAAATAGGTGTAGGAGACTGTTTTCTATCAGAAGCTACTGCAGGAGATAGGTGTAGGAGACTTTTTTCTATCAGAGGCTACTGCAGGAGATAGGTGTAGAAGACTATTTTCTATCAGAAGCTACTGCAGGAGATAGGTGTAGGAGACTATTTTCTATCAGAAGCTACTGCAGGAGATAGGTGTAGAAGACTATTTTCTATCAGAAGCTACTGCAGGAAATAGGTGTAGGAGACTATTTTCTATCAGAAGCTACTGCAGGAGATAGGTGTAGAAGACTATTTTCTATCAGAAGCTACTGCAGGAGATAGGTGTAGGAGACTATTTTCTATCAGAAGCTACTGCAGGAGATAGGTGTAGGAGACTATTTTCTATCAGAAGCTACTGCAGGAGATAGGTGTAGGAGACTATTTTCTATCAGAGGCTACTGCAGGAGATAGGTGTAGGAGACTATTTTCTATCAGAAGCTACTGCAGGAAATAGGTGTAGGAGACTATTTTCTATCAGAAGCTACTGCAGGAGATAGGTGTAGAAGACTATTTTCTATCAGAAGCTACTGCAGGAGATAGGTGTAGGAGACTATTTTCTATCAGAAGCTACTGCAGGAGATAGGTGTAGAAGACTATTTTCTATCAGAAGCTACTGCAGGAGATAGGTGTAGGAGACTATTTTCTATCAGAAGCTACTGCAGGAGATAGGTGTAGGAGACTTTTTTCTATCAGAGGCTACTGCAGGAGATAGGTGTAGGAGACTGTTTTCTATCAGAGGCTACTGCAGGAGATAGGTGTAGGAGACTATTTTCTATCAGAGGCTACTGCAGGAGATAGGTGTAGGAGACTATTTTCTATCAGAGGCTACTGCAGGAGATAGGTGTAGGAGACTGTTTTCTATCAGAAGCTACTGCAGGAGATAGGTGTAGGAGACTATTTTCTATCAGAAGCTACTGCAGGAGATAGGTGTAGGAGACTGTTTTCTATCAGAAGCTACTGCAGGAGATAGGTGTAGAAGACTATTTTCTATCAGAAGCTACTGCAGGAGATAGGTGTAGGAGACTATTTTCTATCAGAAGCTACTGCAGGAGATAGGTGTAGAAGACTATTTTCTATCAGAAGCTACTGCAGGAAATAGGTGTAGGAGACTATTTTCTATCAGAAGCTACTGCAGGAGATAGGTGTAGAAGACTATTTTCTATCAGAAGCTACTGCAGGAGATAGGTGTAGGAGACTATTTTCTATCAGAAGCTACTGCAGGAGATAGGTGTAGGAGACTATTTTCTATCAGAAGCTACTGCAGGAGATAGGTGTAGGAGACTATTTTCTATCAGAAGCTACTGCAGGAGATAGGTGTAGGAGACTTTTTTCTATCAGAGGCTACTGCAGGAGATAGGTGTAGGAGACTATTTTCTATCAGAAGCTACTGCAGGAGATAGGTGTAGAAGACTATTTTCTATCAGAAGCTACTGCAGGAGATAGGTGTAGGAGACTATTTTCTATCAGAAGCTACTGCAGGAGATAGGTGTAGGAGACTATTTTCTATCAGAGGCTACTGCAGGAGATAGGTGTAGGAGACTATTTTCTATCAGAGGCTACTGCAGGAGATAGGTGTAGGAGACTATTTTCTATCAGAGGCTACTGCAGGAGATAGGTGTAGGAGACTATTTTCTATCAGAGGCTACTGCAGGAGATAGGTGTAGGAGACTATTTTCTATCAGAGGCTACTGCAGGAGATAGGTGTAGGAGACTTTTTTCTATCAGAGGCTACTGCAGGAGATAGGTGTAGGAGACTATTTTCTATCAGAAGCTACTGCAGGAGATAGGTGTAGGAGACTATTTTCTATCAGAAGCTACTGCAGGAGATAGGTGTAGGAGACTGTTTTCTATCAGAGGCTACTGCAGGAAATAGGTGTAGGAGACTATTTTCTATCAGAAGCTACTGCAGGAGATAGGTGTAGGAGACTATTTTCTATCAGAGGCTACTGCAGGAGATAGGTGTAGGAGACTATTTTCTATCAGAGGCTACTGCAGGAAATAGGTGTAGGAGACTATTTTCTATCAGAAGCTACTGCAGGAGATAGGTGTAGGAGACTTTTTTCTATCAGAGGCTACTGCAGGAGATAGGTGTAGGAGACTATTTTCTATCAGAGGCTACTGCAGGAGATAGGTGTAGGAGACTATTTTCTATCAGAAGCTACTGCAGGAGATAGGTGTAGGAGACTATTTTCTATCAGAGGCTACTGCAGGAGATAGGTGTAGGAGACTATTTTCTATCAGAAGCTACTGCAGGAGATAGGTGTAGGAGACTATTTTCTATCAGAAGCTACTGCAGGAGATAGGTGTAGGAGACTGTTTTCTATCAGAGGCTACTGCAGGAAATAGGTGTAGGAGACTGTTTTCTATCAGAAGCTACTGCAGGAGATAGGTGTAGGAGACTTTTTTCTATCAGAGGCTACTG
Source organism: Nothobranchius furzeri (assembly GCF_043380555.1). Taxonomy (NCBI): domain Eukaryota; kingdom Metazoa; phylum Chordata; class Actinopteri; order Cyprinodontiformes; family Nothobranchiidae; genus Nothobranchius; species Nothobranchius furzeri. The sequence goes on from NC_091747.1 coordinate 66,320,847, forward strand.
CAGGAGATAGGTGTAGAAGACTATTTTCTATCAGAAGCTACTGCAGGAGATAGGTGTAGGAGACTATTTTCTATCAGAAGCTACTGCAGGAGATAGGTGTAGAAGACTATTTTCTATCAGAAGCTACTGCAGGAAATAGGTGTAGGAGACTATTTTCTATCAGAAGCTACTGCAGGAGATAGGTGTAGAAGACTATTTTCTATCAGAAGCTACTGCAGGAGATAGGTGTAGGAGACTATTTTCTATCAGAAGCTACTGCAGGAGATAGGTGTAGGAGACTATTTTCTATCAGAAGCTACTGCAGGAGATAGGTGTAGGAGACTATTTTCTATCAGAGGCTACTGCAGGAGATAGGTGTAGGAGACTATTTTCTATCAGAAGCTACTGCAGGAAATAGGTGTAGGAGACTATTTTCTATCAGAAGCTACTGCAGGAGATAGGTGTAGAAGACTATTTTCTATCAGAAGCTACTGCAGGAGATAGGTGTAGGAGACTATTTTCTATCAGAAGCTACTGCAGGAGATAGGTGTAGAAGACTATTTTCTATCAGAAGCTACTGCAGGAGATAGGTGTAGGAGACTATTTTCTATCAGAAGCTACTGCAGGAGATAGGTGTAGGAGACTTTTTTCTATCAGAGGCTACTGCAGGAGATAGGTGTAGGAGACTGTTTTCTATCAGAGGCTACTGCAGGAGATAGGTGTAGGAGACTATTTTCTATCAGAGGCTACTGCAGGAGATAGGTGTAGGAGACTATTTTCTATCAGAGGCTACTGCAGGAGATAGGTGTAGGAGACTGTTTTCTATCAGAAGCTACTGCAGGAGATAGGTGTAGGAGACTATTTTCTATCAGAAGCTACTGCAGGAGATAGGTGTAGGAGACTGTTTTCTATCAGAAGCTACTGCAGGAGATAGGTGTAGAAGACTATTTTCTATCAGAAGCTACTGCAGGAGATAGGTGTAGGAGACTATTTTCTATCAGAAGCTACTGCAGGAGATAGGTGTAGAAGACTATTTTCTATCAGAAGCTACTGCAGGAAATAGGTGTAGGAGACTATTTTCTATCAGAAGCTACTGCAGGAGATAGGTGTAGAAGACTATTTTCTATCAGAAGCTACTGCAGGAGATAGGTGTAGGAGACTATTTTCTATCAGAAGCTACTGCAGGAGATAGGTGTAGGAGACTATTTTCTATCAGAAGCTACTGCAGGAGATAGGTGTAGGAGACTATTTTCTATCAGAAGCTACTGCAGGAGATAGGTGTAGGAGACTTTTTTCTATCAGAGGCTACTGCAGGAGATAGGTGTAGGAGACTATTTTCTATCAGAAGCTACTGCAGGAGATAGGTGTAGAAGACTATTTTCTATCAGAAGCTACTGCAGGAGATAGGTGTAGGAGACTATTTTCTATCAGAAGCTACTGCAGGAGATAGGTGTAGGAGACTATTTTCTATCAGAAGCTACTGCAGGAGATAGGTGTAGGAGACTTTTTTCTATCAGAGGCTACTGCAGGAGATAGGTGTAGGAGACTATTTTCTATCAGAAGCTACTGCAGGAGATAGGTGTAGGAGACTTTTTTCTATCAGAGGCTACTGCAGGAGATAGGTGTAGGAGACTATTTTCTATCAGAAGCTACTGCAGGAGATAGGTGTAGGAGACTATTTTCTATCAGAGGCTACTGCAGGAGATAGGTGTAGGAGACTATTTTCTATCAGAGGCTACTGCAGGAGATAGGTGTAGGAGACTATTTTCTATCAGAGGCTACTGCAGGAGATAGGTGTAGGAGACTATTTTCTATCAGAGGCTACTGCAGGAGATAGGTGTAGGAGACTATTTTCTATCAGAAGCTACTGCAGGAGATAGGTGTAGGAGACTATTTTCTATCAGAAGCTACTGCAGGAGATAGGTGTAGGAGACTATTTTCTATCAGAAGCTACTGCAGGAGATAGGTGTAGGAGACTATTTTCTATCAGAAGCTACTGCAGGAGATAGGTGTAGGAGACTTTTTTCTATCAGAGGCTACTGCAGGAGATAGGTGTAGGAGACTATTTTCTATCAGAAGCTACTGCAGGAGATAGGTGTAGAAGACTATTTTCTATCAGAAGCTACTGCAGGAGATAGGTGTAGGAGACTATTTTCTATCAGAAGCTACTGCAGGAGATAGGTGTAGGAGACTATTTTCTATCAGAAGCTACTGCAGGAGATAGGTGTAGGAGACTTTTTTCTATCAGAGGCTACTGCAGGAGATAGGTGTAGGAGACTATTTTCTATCAGAAGCTACTGCAGGAGATAGGTGTAGGAGACTTTTTTCTATCAGAGGCTACTGCAGGAGATAGGTGTAGGAGACTATTTTCTATCAGAAGCTACTGCAGGAGATAGGTGTAGGAGACTATTTTCTATCAGAGGCTACTGCAGGAGATAGGTGTAGGAGACTATTTTCTATCAGAGGCTACTGCAGGAGATAGGTGTAGGAGACTATTTTCTATCAGAGGCTACTGCAGGAGATAGGTGTAGGAGACTATTTTCTATCAGAAGCTACTGCAGGAGATAGGTGTAGGAGACTATTTTCTATCAGAGGCTACTGCAGGAGAAAGGTGTAGGAGACTATTTTCATACTGCATTACTTGGTTATTTTTTTAACCACTGACCAATCCAGAAGTCTTCTTCAGAGCTGCTGGCAGCATCACTTGCTTCTCTGCGGTCAGCAGAAGGCGGGTTGGCCCTCTGCTGACCTCACCCTCCTCAGTGATGACACAGTCCATGCATGATGTTATTTCAGTAACAACAACCAAACTGAAACAAACAACAAGGCTTGTAAACAGGTAGAGCTCAGCAAACGAGTCAGCTGCTGAACCCGAGAGAAGACACAAGACTTGTGTCGTGAGGATACGTCCCTGCTTGTGTTTTCAGCCCCAGGTAGAAGTGATGGGAGTCCACGAAGCGCGTGCTCATGCTATGAACGACTCGCTGCCGGACGGCCAGCGCACGACGGTGGAGAACCCTCAGAGGAGTCTTCTGGTCCAGAATCAGGTCCTGATGAGAAAAACCGAGACTGGACTCAAGGCTCCACATCCCATCATCACACAGTACCCAAAGACAGGAATAAGCTCCGGCTTCAGCCCGCTCCAGGTCTACTTTAACTTTAATTCTTAAGTGTATGAAAGTTTAAATGGAAATGTTATAAATTCTTTCATCTTCATTTATTTAGCAGGAAGTTCATCCAAAGCATCAGCCTGCTTCTGGTGTGTGGGTTAGGGTTAGGGACACACCAACCCCTGATTTATGTCCTCATTCTGAAGAAAGGAGGACCGTCGCGCCCCTCCTGGGACTAAAGTGTCCTTGGGTCGGCGATGCCGAATCAGGAAGTGCTATCCCAGATCCTCGGACTCTGCTTGTTTTCACACCAGCATGTGCATGATCTGCAGCATAGGAAGTTCCTCAGGTTGGCTTATGGAAGCCTAGCCGGGACTCTGGAGCCACCAGGTGGGGCGGGGCTGTGGTGTGGACCTTTAAGGACCTCTCCACATGGCCCTGCTGGCATGAGCAAGAACAGGGTCGAGGTTGCTCATGCCAGAAGGAGCTTCCCTCACTCCCTTTCATGGAACTGGGTTACCATAGTAACCACCCTATTTCTTTAACAAAAGGGGACCAACGTGTGGTCCATGTTTGTATAACTCCTAGGGACAACCAGACCCGGAGTGTTGATGACTAGAACAGAAACACCAGCTTGTTGAAAACAGCCAGAGATGAAAGTGGGACCTTAATGTCATCGATGAAGACGATGTCCTCTCTCTGAATCGGCTTCTGGGTCCACACGAGTGCCATGTAGGACTTTGTCTTCTCCTCCTCCCCCTCCTTCATGTGACTCATGGCCTCCCTGTAGAAAACACACACACACACACACACACACACCTGCCAGGTCAGCTGACGGTCCTGCCCACACGGATCACCTGCAGCATCCATCACTCACCTGGTTACCATCTGCAGGTCTCTGACTCTGATTTTGTCCGACAGCGTGTTGATTTCCTGAAAGCAGCGTAGCAGGGTGTTAGCATGGGCGTGTGTGTGTGTTACGGGTATAACAGGTGTGTTTTACAGGTGAATGCACTTTGGGATGTCGTGTTTTCAGGTCATAAGTGATGAATGACCTCCCTGTGGGGTCGGCCCGTACCAGAGGTGGGTGGATGGAAGTACATAAGTACATCTGACTTGTACAGACAGAAAGAGCTTCATGGAGATCCAAAACAAAGCTGATCATAAAATTATGATGATGCGTAACTAGAAATGAATACAAATAAGAAAATAAAAGCTTTCGGTTAAATAAAAGGGTCTTCAGCTGTGTTTACGTGTCCAGACTGTCATCGCTGCGTACGGATAAGGAAGATCATTCCCAAGCCTGGAAGCAGCAATCACCTCCACTTTTACATCTGGTCTTCGGGTCTTCTAGAAGGTTCTGGTGGGTGGACCTGAGGGCTCGGGCTGGAGCATGAGGCTTCATGATATAACTAATCACTGATCTGAAACCCTAACTGTAGCTCTCAATGCTACCCAAACCCAAAGGTCATGGGGTTGGTGCCAGCTTAACGCAGCCTAGTGAACTGGACCAGAGCTTGGTCTAGGAACGCTCCACTGGAACCTCCGCAGCCCATAGCAGCATTCTGGCTGGCCAGCCACAGCTCTCCAGAGGGCTTTCATGTGCTCTATCTGCTCTGTGGGCTAATGATCAGGGCCCTCTGTTCGTGTGGTGGGCGGGATGACGCAACAGAATGAAACAAGATGGCGACAGCTCGCTAGAAACAGCTTTTACATTCATTCTGGACCATCAGGACTTGGGCTTTATCGGAACCAGGAGTGTGCTTTACTTAGAAAAAAGATGTATTTTCACCTTCTTCAGCAGCGGACCGCCTCGTTTACTGGCGTCCGTCATGGTGAGTACGTCACGTTGCTCATCGTCCAGTAGCACGCGGAGATCGACTGAGAGACGACAGTAGGCCCCCCCCCACGACAGAGAGCCGTAAATGGGGCGTTGCCAGACTGAATGACAGATTTACAGTCTGGCCTGTGTAAACATGAGAAACCAGAACTTTTCATAAAGTGAGATGTTCTTCTTCAGCAGCAGCTCAGGAGCTAGAGCAGGCTGTCTGGTGGCAGGTTTGATCCCGGCTCCTGCCAGAGAATACTGCTGCTGTGTCCTTTAGCAAGACGCCAAGCCCACCTTGCCTGCTGCTGGTGGTCGGAGGGACCGGCAGCGCCTGTGCTCGGCAGCCTGGCTCCCGTCACTGAGCCCCGGGGCAGCTAGCTGGGGCTCAGCGGTGCTTTGGCATCAGGGCCAGCCCCACCACGCCCAGGTGTGGCAGAAGGTGTTCATGTGTGGGTAGCCTGGTCTCTTTCCCCGTGCTCAACCGGGCGTTTTTTCAGCCCTCTGCCAAGGCGGTCGGCTTCAGGCTGAACTGGCTCTACACACCCAGTCGACTGATTGGGCGGCTCAAATTCACACCTACCAATAATGGGAGCCTCTGATTGGTGGGGGTATCTAGCATGTGTGAGTCGTTATTCTGGATACTGACGAGTAAACATCTCTGACTGAAGCTATCCCTCCCAGAGATGTGCTGTGAGGAACGGACACACACACTGACAGCACCGCCGAGGCTTCAGCTGCCCGGCGGCAGGACCGGACCGGCGGGACCGGACCGGACCGGCAGTCTGGATGCAACAACAGCCTCCAACGCAACACTGCTCACGGCTGCTTTTGTTTCGTTTAAGGGAGACACCATGGACTTCGCGTCTTTTGCCCCGCCCACATGCTCGGGGGTGTCCGTGTTCCTGAAAAGTGTGTGTGAACAATCCCCACCGGGGCAGGACCCGGACCAAGGCCACACACCTGTGTGTGTGTGTGTGTGTGCAGAGGTGAGAAAGTAATTAATTACATTTACTCATGTTACTGTAATTGAGTAGCTTTTTTGTATATTTATACTTTTGAAGTCGTTTTTAAAAGCTGTACTTTTACTTTTACTTGAGTAAGTTTTTTAAAATGAATTGTAATTCGCTACATTTTAAATCATATCCGTTACTGAGTAAAAACAAATTATAGGCTTAATAAATTACAAACATCATGGAAGCGGCAAAATAACGTTTAGCGCTCCTAACAAGCGGATTCTCAGCACTCTGCTCATAAAACAGGATACCTGCAGGCCTCTGAGAGTTAATCCTGATACTGTTCAGGTGTGAACATGGTGCTCCATCCCTGTGTTTGAACTCAGAAGATGCGGTGTGAACATGGTGCTCCATCCCTGTGTTTGAACTCAGAAGATGCTCCTTGATGCCACACATATGTGATGATTTAGCTCGTTTCTTTATTTTAGTCCAGAATAAGAGATTAAATTATTACTAAAGCAGTTCAGTGTAGTTAAATTAGTCATGATGTACGTGTGTGTGTGTGTGTGTGTGCGTGTGTGTGTGTGTGTGTGTGTGTGTGTGTGTGTGTGTGTGTGTGCGTGCGTGCGTGCGTGCGTGCGTGCGTGTGTGTGTGTGTGTGTGTGTGTGTGTGTGTGTGTGTGTGTGTGTGTGCGTGTGTGTGTGTGCGTGTGTGTGTGTGTGTGTGTGTGTGTGTGTGTATATGTACGTGTGTGTGTGTGTGTGTGTGTGTGTGTGTGTATGTGTGTGTGTGTGTGCGTGCGTGCGTGCGTGCGTGTGCGTGCGTGCGTGCGTGCGCGTGCGTGCGTGCGTGCGTGCGTGCGTGCGCGTGCGTGCGTGCGTGCGTGCGTGCGTGCGTGCGTGTGTGTGTGTGTGTGTGTGTGTGTGTGTGTGTGTGTGTGCGTGCGTGCGTGCGTGCGTGTGTGTGTGTGTGTGTGTAAATACTCTGATGTGACCTGCTGGGTTCCTTATACAGGAAACCTGTTACTGACTGGCTAAACGAGCTGACCTTACTGGGATGTTTACTGTGTGAGGGGACTTGAGACGACTCTTGTTGGGATTTGGCGCTTCATAAATAAACTTGAATTGAATGGAGTCCTCACACCTGTGAGTCCACATAGAAAGGAGATGGACTAAAGACACTCAGCACCTCTTGCAGCTGCTTCATGTCCACCTTGGTGAGTCTGGACCGGTGGGGGTTCAGCAGCTCCATAGCGAAAGGTCGTCCTGCCAGAGAAAAGAATCAACCGATGAAAGCAAACGTGGTTGAGTCTGGACGCTGTAGAGAACTCAGGAACGTGTCTGTCCCCTGGTTCTCCTAGTGGCTACGGTGGCTCAGCAGGAACAAGACTGACTCTGATCATGTGCGTTTATCTCAGCTGTGATGTGGGGAGGGGTTGTGAAGCCTTCAGCCGGATGCAGCTGAAGGTTAAAGGTCAAGTCATCACATCTTACACATTTCTCACCGTTTCCCAAAGTCCTGACATCCACGTCCTCTCGGCCCGAGGAGGAGAAGTTAAATCCTGCCGCGTGAGAACAGAAGAACGAGTGAGCGGACGTGTTTGGGAGGAGAAG